>NW_026967619.1:0-301250 GCF_028390025.1 Pseudophryne corroboree
ATACTGAGATAATATATCATCACCGATGGCCGCACATACTGAGATAATATATCATCACCGATGATCACACATACTGAGATAATATGTCTTAACCGATGGTCACACACACTGAGATAATATATCATCACCGATGGCCACACATACTGACATAATATATCATCACCGATTGTCTCACATACTGAGATAATATGTCATCACCAATGGTCACACATACTGAGATAATATATCATCAACGATTCTCACACATACTGAGATAATATATCATCACCGATGCCCACACATACTGAGATAACATACCATCACCGATTGTCACACATACTGAGATAATATGTCATCACCGATGGTAACACATACTGGGATAATACATTATCACCGATGGCCACACATACTGAGATAATATATCATCACCGATGGCCACACACAATGAGATAATATATCATCACCAGTGGTCACACACACTGAGATAATATATCATCACCGATGGTCACACACACTGAAATAATGAATCATCACCGATGGCCACACATACTGACATAATATATCATCACTGATGGCCACACTCACTGAGTTAATATATCATCAACGATGGCCACACACACTAAGATAATATAGCATCACCGATGGCCACAAACTCTGAGATAATATATCATCACCGATGGTCACACATACTGAAATAATATATCATCACCGATGGCCACATATACTGACATAATATATCATCACCGATAGCCACAAACACTGAGATAATATATCATCACCAATGGTCACACACACTGAGATAATATATCATCACCGATGGTGACACATTCTGAGATAATATATCATCCCCGATGGCCACACACACTGAGATAATATATCATCACCGATGGCCACACATACTGAGATAATATATCATCACCGATGGCCAAACACACTGAGATAATATATCATCACCAATGGTCACACACACTGAGATAATATAATATCACCGATGGCCACACACACTGAGATAATATATCATCACCGATGGTGACACATTCTGAGATAATATATCATCACCGATGGCCACACACACTGAGATAATATATCATCACCGATGGCAACACACACTGAGATAATATATCATCCCCGATGGCCACACACACTGAGATAATATATCATCCCCGATGGCCACACACATTGAGATAGTATATCATCCCCGATGCCCACACATACTGAGATAATATATCATCACCGATGGACACACATACGGAGATAATATATCATCACCGATGGTCACACACGCTGAGATAATTAATCATCACCGATGGCCACACACACTGAGATAATATGTCATCACCGATGGCCACACACACTGAGATAATTATTTATCACTGATGGCCACACACACTGAGATAATATATCATCACCTATGGCCACACATGCCAAGATACTATATCCTCACCAGTTATCACACATACTGAGAAAATATATCATCACCGATGGCCATACATACTGAGATAATATATCATCACCGATGGCCACACATGCCAAGATACTATATCATCACCAGTTAACTTATCACACATACTGAGATAATATATCATCACCGATGGCCATACATACTGAGATAATATATCATCACCGATGTCCACACATACTGAGATAATATATCATCACCGATGGCCACACATGCCAAGATACTATATCCTCACCAGTTATCACACATACTGAGAAAATATATCATCACCGATGGCCATACATACTGAGATAATATATCATCACCGATGGCCGCACATACTGAGATAATATATCATCACCGATGGTCACACATACTGAGATAATATGTCATCACCGATGGTCACACATACTGAGATAATATATCATCACCGATGGCCACACATACTGACATAATATATCATCAACGATTGTCACACATACTGAGATAATACATTATCACCGATGGCCACACATACTGAGATAATATATCATCACCGATGGCCACACACACTGAGATAATTAATCATCACCGATGGCCACACACACTGAGGTAATATATCATCACCGATGGTCACACATACTGAGATAATATATCAACACCGATGGCCACACATACTGACATAATATATCATCACCGATGGCCACACATACTAACATAATATATCATCACCGATGGCCACACATACTGACATAATATATCATCACCGATGGCCACACACAATCAGATAATATATCATCACCAATGGTCACACACACTGAGATAATATATCATCACCGATGGTCACACATACTGAGATAATATATCATCACCGATGGCCACACACACTAAGATAATATATCATCCCCGATGGCCACACACATTGAGATAGTATATCATCCCCGATGCCCACACATACTGAGATAATATGTCATCACCGATGGACACACATACTGAGATAATATATCATCACCGATGGTCACACATACTGAGATAATATATCAACACCGATTGTCACACATACTGAGATAATACATTATCACTGATGTCCACACATACTGAGATAATATATCGTCACCGATGGTCAAACATACTGAGATAATATGTCTTTACCTATGGTCACACACACTGAGATAATTAATCATCACCGATGGCCACACATACTGACCTAATATATCATCAACGATTGTCACACATACTGATATAATACATTATCACCGATGACCACACACACTGAGTTAATTAATCATCACCGATGGCCACACACACTGAGGTAATATATCATCACTGATGGCCACACATACTGAGATAATATATCATCACCGATGGCCACACATACTGAGATAATATATCATCACCGATGGCCGCACATACTGACATAATATATCATCACCGATTGTCACACAAACTGAGATAATACATTATCACCGATGGCCACACATACTGAGATAAAATATCACCACCGATGGTCACACATACTGAGATAATATATCATCACCGATGGCCACACATACTAACATAATATATCATCACCGATGGCCACACATACTGACATAATATATCATCACCGATGGCCACACACAATCAGATAATATATCATCACCAATGGTCACACACACTGAGATAATATATCATCACCGATGGTCACACATACTGAGATAATATATCATCACCGATGGCCACACACACTAAGATAATATATCATCCCCGATGGCCACACACATTGAGATAGTATATCATCCCCGATGCCCACACATACTGAGATAATATGTCATCACCGATGGACACACATACTGAGATAATATATCATCACCGATGGCCACACACAATGAGATAATATATCATCACCGATGGCCACACACAATGAGATAATATATCATCACCAGTGGTCACACACACTGAGATAATATATCATCACCGATGGTCACACACACTGAAATAATGAATCATCACCGATGGCCACACATACTGACATAATATATCATCACTGATGGCCACACTCACTGAGTTAATATATCATCAACGATGGCCACACACTAAGATAATATAGCATCACCGATGGCCACAAACTCTGAGATAATATATCATCACCGATGGTCACACATACTGAAATAATATATCATCACCGATGGCCACATATACTGACATAATATATCATCACCGATAGCCACAAACACTGAGATAATATATCATCACCAATGGTCACACACACTGAGATAATATATCATCACCGATGGTGACACATTCTGAGATAATATATCATCCCCGATGGCCACACACACTGAGATAATATATCATCACCGATGGCCACACATACTGAGATAATATATCATCACCGATGGCCAAACACACTGAGATAATATATCATCACCAATGGTCACACACACTGAGATAATATAATATCACCGATGGCCACACACACTGAGATAATATATCATCACCGATGGTGACACATTCTGAGATAATATATCATCACCGATGGCCACACACACTGAGATAATATATCATCACCGATGGCAACACACACTGAGATAATATATCATCCCCGATGGCCACACACACTGAGATAATATATCATCCCCGATGGCCACACACATTGAGATAGTATATCATCCCCGATGCCCACACATACTGAGATAATATATCATCACCGATGGACACACATACGGAGATAATATATCATCACCGATGGTCACACACGCTGAGATAATTAATCATCACCGATGGCCACACACACTGAGATAATATGTCATCACCGATGGCCACACACACTGAGATAATTATTTATCACTGATGGCCACACACACTGAGATAATATATCATCACCTATGGCCACACATGCCAAGATACTATATCCTCACCAGTTATCACACATACTGAGAAAATATATCATCACCGATGGCCATACATACTGAGATAATATATCATCACCGATGGCCACACATGCCAAGATACTATATCATCACCAGTTAACTTATCACACATACTGAGATAATATATCATCACCGATGGCCATACATACTGAGATAATATATCATCACCGATGGCCACACATACTGAGATAATATATCATCACCGATGGCCACACATGCCAAGATACTATATCCTCACCAGTTATCACACATACTGAGAAAATATATCATCACCGATGGCCATACATACTGAGATAATATATCATCACCGATGGCCGCACATACTGAGATAATATATCATCACCGATGGTCACACATACTGAGATAATATGTCATCACCGATGGTCACACATACTGAGATAATATATCATCAACGATGGCCACACATACTAACATAATATATCATCACCGATGGCCACACATACTGACATAATATATCATCACCGATGGCCACACACAATCAGATAATATATCATCACCAATGGTCACACACACTGAGATAATATATCATCACCGATGGTCACACATACTGAGATAATATATCATCACCGATGGCCACACACACTAAGATAATATATCATCCCCGATGGCCACACACATTGAGATAGTATATCATCCCCGATGCCCACACATACTGAGATAATATGTCATCACCGATGGACACACATACTGAGATAATATATCATCACCGATGGCCACACACAATGAGATAATATATCATCACCGATGGCCACACACAATGAGATAATATATCATCACCAGTGGTCACACACACTGAGATAATATATCATCACCGATGGTCACACACACTGAAATAATGAATCATCACCGATGGCCACACATACTGACATAATATATCATCACTGATGGCCACACTCACTGAGTTAATATATCATCAACGATGGCCACACACTAAGATAATATAGCATCACCGATGGCCACAAACTCTGAGATAATATATCATCACCGATGGTCACACATACTGAAATAATATATCATCACCGATGGCCACATATACTGACATAATATATCATCACCGATAGCCACAAACACTGAGATAATATATCATCACCAATGGTCACACACACTGAGATAATATATCATCACCGATGGTGACACATTCTGAGATAATATGTCATCACCGATGGCCACACATACTGACATAATATATCATCAACGATTGTCACACATACTGAGATAATACATTATCACCGATGGCCACACATACTGAGATAATATATCATCACCGATGGCCACACACACTGAGATAATTAATCATCACCGATGGCCACACACACTGAGGTAATATATCATCACCGATGGTCACACATACTGAGATAATATATCAACACCGATGGCCACACATACTGACATAATATATCATCACCGATGGCCACACATACTAACATAATATATCATCACCGATGGCCACACATACTGACATAATATATCATCACCGATGGCCACACACAATCAGATAATATATCATCACCAATGGTCACACACACTGAGATAATATATCATCACCGATGGTCACACATACTGAGATAATATATCATCACCGATGGCCACACACACTAAGATAATATATCATCCCCGATGGCCACACACATTGAGATAGTATATCATCCCCGATGCCCACACATACTGAGATAATATGTCATCACCGATGGACACACATACTGAGATAATATATCATCACCGATGGTCACACATACTGAGATAATATATCAACACCGATTGTCACACATACTGAGATAATACATTATCACTGATGTCCACACATACTGAGATAATATATCGTCACCGATGGTCAAACATACTGAGATAATATGTCTTTACCTATGGTCACACACACTGAGATAATTAATCATCACCGATGGCCACACATACTGACCTAATATATCATCAACGATTGTCACACATACTGATATAATACATTATCACCGATGACCACACACACTGAGTTAATTAATCATCACCGATGGCCACACACACTGAGGTAATATATCATCACCGATGGTCACACATACTGATATAATATATCAACACCTATGGCCACACACACTGACATAATATATCATCACCGATGGACACACATACGGAGATAATATATCATCAACGATGGCCACACACACTAAGATAATATAGCATCACCGATGGCCACAAACTCTGAGATAATATATCATCACCGATGGTAACACACACTGAGATAATTAATCATCACCGATGGCCACACACACTGAGATAATATGTCATCACCGATGGCCACACACACTGAGATAATTATTCATCACTGATGGCCACACACACTGAGATAATATATCATCACCTATGGCTACACATGCCAAGATACTATATCATCACCAGTTATCACACATACTGAGATAATATATCATCACCAATGGCCACACATACTGAGATAATATATCATCACCGATGGCCACACATACTGACATAATATATCATCACCGATTGTCTCACATACTGAGATAATATGTCATCACCAATGGTCACACATACTGAGATAATATATCATCAACGATTCTCACACATACTGAGATAATATATCATCACCGATGCCCACACATACTGAGATAATATACCATCACTGATTGTCACACATACTGAGATAATATGTCATCACCGATGGTCACACATACTGGGATAATACATTATCACCGATGGCCACACATACTGAGATAATATATCATCACCGATGGCCACACACAATGAGATAATATATCATCACCAGTGGTCACACACACTGAGATAATATATCATCACCGATGGTCACACACACTGAAATAATGAATCATCACCGATGGCCACACATACTGACATAATATATCATCACTGATGGCCACACTCACTGAGTTAATATATCATCAACGATGGCCACACACACTAAGATAATATAGCATCACCGATGGCCACAAACTCTGAGATAATATATCATCACCGATGGTCACACATACTGAAATAATATATCATCACCGATGGCCACATATACTGACATAATATATCATCACCGATAGCCACAAACACTGAGATAATATATCATCACCAATGGTCACACACACTGAGATAATATATCATCACAGATGGTGACACATTCTGAGATAATATATCATCCCCGATGGCCACACACACTGAGATAATATATCATCACCGATGGCCACACATACTGAGATAATATATCATCACCGATGGCCAAACACACTGAGATAATATATCATCACCAATGGTCACACACACTGAGATAAAATAATATCACCGATGGCCACACACACTGAGATAATATATCATCACCGATGGTGACACATTCTGAGATAATATATCATCACCGATGGCCACACACACTGAGATAATATATCATCACCGATGGCAACACACACTGAGATAATATATCATCCCCGATGGCCACACACACTGAGATAATATATCATCCCCGATGGCCACACACATTGAGATAGTATATCATCCCCGATGCCCACACATACTGAGATAATATATCATCACCGATGGACACACATACGGAGATAATATATCATCACCGATGGTCACACACGCTGAGATAATTAATCATCACCGATGGCCACACACACTGAGATAATATGTCATCACCGATGGCCACACACACTGAGATAATTATTTATCACTGATGGCCACACACACTGAGATAATATATCATCACCTATGGCCACACATGCCAAGATACTATATCCTCACCAGTTATCACACATACTGAGAAAATATATCATCACCGATGGCCATACATACTGAGATAATATATCATCACCGATGGCCACACATGCCAAGATACTATATCATCACCAGTTAACTTATCACACATACTGAGATAATATATCATCACCGATGGCCATACATACTGAGATAATATATCATCACCGATGGCCACACATACTGAGATAATATATCATCACCGATGGCCACACATGCCAAGATACTATAACCTCACCAGTTATCACACATACTGAGAAAATATATCATCACCGATGGCCATACATACTGAGATAATATATCATCACCGATGGCCGCACATACTGAGATAATATATCATCACCGATGGTCACACATACTGAGATAATATGTCATCACCGATGGTCACACATACTGAGATAATATATCATCACCGATGGCCACACATACTGACATAATATATCATCAACGATTGTCACACATACTGAGATAATACATTATCACCGATGGCCACACATACTGAGATAATATATCATCACCGATGGCCACACACACTGAGATAATTAATCATCACCGATGGCCACACACACTGAGGTAATATATCATCACCGATGGTCACACATACTGAGATAATATATCAACACCGATGGCCACACATACTGACATAATATATCATCACCGATGGCCACACATACTAACATAATATATCATCACCGATGGCCACACATACTGACATAATATATCATCACCGATGGCCACACACAATCAGATAATATATCATCACCAATGGTCACACACACTGAGATAATATATCATCACCGATGGTCACACATACTGAGATAATATATCATCACCGATGGCCACACACACTAAGATAATATATCATCCCCGATGGCCACACACATTGAGATAGTATATCATCCCCGATGCCCACACATACTGAGATAATATGTCATCACCGATGGACACACATACTGAGATAATATATCATCACCGATGGTCACACATACTGAGATAATATATCAACACCGATTGTCACACATACTGAGATAATACATTATCACTGATGTCCACACATACTGAGATAATATATCGTCACCGATGGTCAAACATACTGAGATAATATGTCTTTACCTATGGTCACACACACTGAGATAATTAATCATCACCGATGGCCACACATACTGACCTAATATATCATCAACGATTGTCACACATACTGATATAATACATTATCACCGATGACCACACACACTGAGTTAATTAATCATCACCGATGGCCACACACACTGAGGTAATATATCATCACCGATGGTCACACATACTGATATAATATATCAACACCTATGGCCACACATACTGACATAATATATCATCACCGATGGCCACACATACTAACATAATATATCATCACCGATGGCCACACATACTGACATAATATATCATCACCGATGGCCACACTCAATCAGATAATATATCATCACCAATGGTCACACACACTGAGATAATATATCATCACCGATGGTCACACATACTGACATAATATATCATCACCGATGGCAACACACACTGAGATAATATATCATCACTGATGGCCACACATACTGAGATAATATATCATCACCGATGGCCACACATACTGAGATAATATATCATCACCGATGGCCGCACATACTGACATAATATATCATCACCGATTGTCACACAAACTGAGATAATACATTATCACCGATGGCCACACATACTGAGATAATATATCACCACCGATGGTCACACATACTGAGATAATATGTCATCACCGATGGTCACACATACTGACATAATATATCATCACCGATGGCCACACATACTGAGATAATATATCATCACCGATGCCCACACATACTGAGATAATATATCATCACCGATTGTCACACATACTAAGATAATATGTCTTCACCGATTGTCACACATACTGAGATAATACATTATCACCGATGGCCACACATACTGAGATAATATATCATCACCGATGGTCACATATACTGAGATAATATGTCTTCACCTATGGTCACACACACTGAGATAATTAATCATCACCGATGGCCACACACACACTGAGATAATATATCATCACCGATGGCCACACAAACTGAGAAAAAATATCATCACCGATGGCCGCACATACTGACATAATATATCATCACCGATTGTCACACAAACTGAGATAATACATTATCACCGATGGCCACACATACTGAGATAATATATCACCACCGATGGTCACACATACTGAGATAATATGTCATCACCGATGGTCACACACACCGAGATAATATATCATCACCGTTGGCCACACACACTGAAATAATTAATCATCACCGATGGCCACACACACTGAGATAATATATCATCACCGATGGCCACACATGCCAAGATACTATATCATCACCAGTTATCACACATACTGAGATAATATATCATCACCGATGGCCATACATACTGACATAATATATCATCACCGATGGCCGCACATACTGAGATAATATATCATCTCCGATGGTCACACACACTGAGATAATATGTCATCACCAATGGTCACACATACTGAGATAATATATCATCACCGATGCCCACACATACTGAGATAATATACCATCACCGATTGTCACACATACTGAGATAATATGTCATCACCGATGGTCACACATACTTGGATAATACATTATCACCGTTGGCCACACATACTGAGATAATATATCATCACCGATGGACACACATACGGAGATAATATATCATCACCGATGGTCACACACACTGAGATAATTAATCATCACCGATGGCCACACACACTGAGATAATATGTCATCACCGATGGCCACACACACTGAGATAATTATTCATCACTGATGGCCACACACACTGAGATAATATATCATCACCTATGGCTACACATGCCAAGATACTATATCATCACCAGTTATCACACATACTGAGATAATATATCATCACCAATGGCCACACATACTGAGATAATTTATCATCACCGATGGCCACACATACTGACATAATATATCATCACCGATGGCCTCACACAATGAGATAATATATCATCACCAATGGTCACACACACTGAGATAATATATCATCACCGATGGTCACACATACTGAGATAATATATCATCACCGATAGCCACACACACTGAGATAATATATCATCACTGATGGCCACACACACTGAGATAATATATCATCACCGATGGCCACACACACTGAGATAATATATCATCACCGATGGCCACACACACTGAGATAATATAGCATCACCGATGGACACACACACTGAGATAATATAGCATCACCGATGGCCACACACATTGAGATAGTATATCATCCCCGATGCCCACACATACTGAGATAATATATCATCACCGATGGACACACATACTGAGATAATATATCATCACCGATTGTCACACATACTGAGATAAATATCATCACCTATGGCTACACATGCCAAGATACTATATCATCACCAGTTATCACACATACTGAGATAATATATCATCACCAATGGCCACACATACTGAGATAATATATCATCACCGATGGCAACACATACTGAGATAATATATCATCACCGATGGCCACACATACTGAGATAATATATCATCACCGATGGCCGCACATACTGAGATAATATATCATCACCGATGATCACACATACTGAGATAATATGTCTTAACCGATGGTCACACACACTGAGATAATATATCATCACTAGAGATGAGCGGGTTCGGTTTCTTTGAATCCGAACCCGCACGAACTTCACTTTTTTTTTCACGGGTCCGAGCGACTCGGATCTTCCCGCCTTGCTCGGTTAACCCGAGCGCGCCCGAACGTCATCATGACGCTGTCGGATTCTCGCGAGACTCGGATTCTATATAAGGAGCCGCGCGTCGCCGCCATTTTCACACGTGCATTGAGATTGATAGGGAGAGGACGTGGCTGGCGTCCTCTCCATTTAGATTAGATTTAGAAGAGAGAGAGAGAGATTGCTGTGATACTGTAGATTAGAAGAGAGTGCAGACAGAGTTTAGTGACTGACGACCACAGTGACCAGTGACCACCAGAGACAGTGCAGTTGAACTTGTTTGTTTTATTTAATAATATATCCGTTCTCTGCCTGAAAAAAACGATACACAGTCACACAGTGACTCAGTCTGTGTGCACTGCTCAGCCCAGTGTGCTGCACATCAATGTATTGTATTTGTATAAAGCTTATAATAATTGTGGGGGAGACTGGGGAGCACTGCAGGTTGTTGTTATAGCAGGAGCCAGGAGTACAATTGATAATATTATATTAAAATTAAACAGTGCACACTTTTGCTGCAGGAGTGCCACTGCCAGTGTGACTAGTGGTGACCAGTGCCTGACCACCAGTATATTAGTAGTATTGTATACTATCTCTTTATCAACCAGTCTATATTAGCAGCAGACACAGTACAGTGCGGTAGTTCACGGCTGTGGCTACCTCTGTGTCGGCACTCGGCAGGCAGTCCGTCCATCCATAATTGTATTATATACCACCTAACCGTGGTTTTTTTTTTCTTTCTTTATACCGTCGTCATAGTCATACTAGTTGTTACGAGTATACTACTATCTCTTTATCAACCAGTGTACAGTGCGGTAGTTCACGGCTGTGGCTACCTCTGTGTCGGCACTCGGCAGGCAGTCCGTCCATCCATAATTGTATTATAATATATACCACCTAACCGTGGTTTTTTTTTTCATTCTTTATACCGTCGTCATACTAGTTGTTACGAGTATACTACTATCTCTTTATCAACCAGTGTACAGTGCGGTAGTTCACGGCTGTGGCTACCTCTGTGTCGGAACTCGGCAGGCAGTCCGTCCATCCATAATTGTATTATAATATATACCACCTAACCGTGGTTTTTTTTTCATTCTTTATACCGTCGTCATACTAGTTGTTACGAGTATACTACTATCTCTTTATCAACCAGTGTACAGTGCGGTAGTTCACGGCTGTGGCTACCTCTGTGTCGGAACTCGGCAGGCAGTCCGTCCATCCATAATTGTATTATAATATATACCACCTAACCGTGGTTTTTTTTTCATTCTTTATACCGTCGTCATACTAGTTGTTACGAGTATACTACTATCTCTTTATCAACCAGTGTACAGTGCGGTAGTTCACGGCTGTGGCTACCTCTGTGTCGGCACTCGGCAGGCAGTCCGTCCATCCATAATTGTATTATAATATATACCACCTAACCGTGGTTTTTTTTCATTCTTTATACCGTCGTCATACTAGTTGTTACGAGTATACTACTATCTCTTTATCAACCAGTGTACAGTGCGGTAGTTCACGGCTGTGGCTACCTCTGTGTCGGCACTCGGCAGGCAGTCCGTCCATCCATAATTGTATTATAATATATACCACCTAACCGTGGTGTTTTTTTCATTCTTTATACCGTCGTCATACTAGTTGTTACGAGTATACTACTATCTCTTTATCAACCAGTGTACAGTGCGGTAGTTCACGGCTGTGGCTACCTCTGTGTCGGCACTCGGCAGGCAGTCCGTCCATCCATAATTGTATTATATACCACCTAACCGTGGTTTTTTTATACCACCTAACCGTGGCAGTCCGTCCATAATTGTATACTAGTATCCAATCCATCCATCTCCATTGTTTACCTGAGGTGCCTTTTAGTTCTGCCTATAAAATATGGAGAACAAAAAAGTTGAGGTTCCAAAATTAGGGAAAGATGAAGATCCACTTCCACCTCGTGCTGAAGCTGCTGCCACTAGTCATGGCCGAGACGATGAAATGCCAGCAACGTCGTCTGCCAAGGCCGATGCCCAATGTCATAGTACAGAGCATGTCAAATCCAAAACACCAAATATCAGAAAAAAAAGGACTCCAAAACCTAAAATAAAATTGTCGGAGGAGAAGCGTAAACTTGCCAATATGCCATTTACCACACGGAGTGGCAAGGAACGGCTGAGGCCCTGGCCTATGTTCATGGCTAGTGGTTCAGCTTCACATGAGGATGGAAGCACTCAGCCTCTCGCTAGAAAAATGAAACGACTCAAGCTGGCAAAAGCACAGCAAAGAACTGTGCGTTCTTCGAAATCCCAAATCCACAAGGAGAGTCCAATTGTGTCGGTTGCGATGCCTGACCTTCCCAACACTGGACGTGAAGAGCATGCGCCTTCCACCATTTGCACGCCCCCTGCAAGTGCTGGAAGGAGCACCCGCAGTCCAGTTCCTGATAGTGAGATTGAAGATGTCAGTGTTGAAGTCCACCAGGATGAGGAGGATATGGGTGTTGCTGGCGCTGGGGAGGAAATTGACCAGGAGGATTCTGATGGTGAGGTGGTTTGTTTAAGTCAGGCACCCGGGGAGACACCTGTTGTCCGTGGGAGGAATATGGCCGTTGACATGCCAGGTGAAAATACCAAAAAAATCAGCTCTTCGGTGTGGAGGTATTTCACCAGAAATGCGGACAACAGGTGTCAAGCCGTGTGTTCCCTTTGTCAAGCTGTAATAAGTAGGGGTAAGGACGTTAACCACCTCGGAACATCCTCCCTTATACGTCACCTGCAGCGCATTCATAATAAGTCAGTGACAAGTTCAAAAACTTTGGGTGACAGCGGAAGCAGTCCACTGACCAGTAAATCCCTTCCTCTTGTAACCAAGCTCACGCAAACCACCCCACCAACTCCCTCAGTGTCAATTTCCTCCTTCCCCAGGAATGCCAATAGTCCTGCAGGCCATGTCACTGGCAATTCTGACGATTCCTCTCCTGCCTGGGATTCCTCCGATGCATCCTTGCGTGTAACGCCTACTGCTGCTGGCGCTGCTGTTGTTGCTGCTGGGAGTCGATGGTCATCCCAGAGGGGAAGTCGTAAGACCACTTTTACTACTTCCACCAAGCAATTGACTGTCCAACAGTCATTTGCGAGGAAGATTAAATATCACAGCAGTCATCCTACTGCAAAGCGGATAACTGAGGCCTTGACATCCTGGGTGGTGAGAAACGTGGTTCCGGTATCCATCATTACTGCAGAGCCAACTAGAGACTTGTTGGAGGTACTGTGTCCCCGGTACCAAATACCATCTAGGTTCCATTTCTCTAGGCAGGCGATACCGAAAATGTACACAGACCTCAGAAAAAGAGTCACCAGTGTCCTAAAAAATGCAGCTGTACCCAATGTCCACTTAACCACGGACATGTGGACAAGTGGAGCAGGGCAGGGTCAGGACTATATGACTGTGACAGCCCACTGGGTAGATGTATGGACTCCCGCCGCAAGAACAGCAGCGGCGGCACCAGTAGCAGCATCTCGCAAACGCCAACTCGTTCCTAGGCAGGCTACGCTTTGTATCACCGGTTTCCAGAATACGCACACAGCTGAAAACCTCTTACGGCAACTGAGGAAGATCATCGCGGAATGGCTTACCCCAATTGGACTCTCCTGTGGATTTGTGGCATCGGACAACGCCAGCAATATTGTGCGTGCATTACATCTGGGCAAATTCCAGCACGTCCCATGTTTTGCACATACCTTGAATTTGGTGGTGCAGAATTTTTTAAAAAACGACAGGGGCGTGCAAGAGATGCTGGCGGTGGGCAGAAAAATTGCGGGACACTTTCGGCGTACAGGCAGCACGTACAGAAGACTGGAGCACCACCAAAAACGCCTGAACCTGCCCTGCCATCATCTGAAGCAGGAGGTGGTAACGAGGTGGAATTCAACCCTCTATATGCTTCAGAGGTTGGAGGAGCAGCAAAAGGCCATTCAAGCCTATACAACTGACCACGATATAGGAGGTGGAATGCACCTGTCTCAAGCGCAGTGGAGAATGATTTCAACGTTGTGCAAGGTTCTGCAACCTTTTGAACTTGCCACACGTGAAGTCAGTTCAGACACTGCCAGCCTGAGTCAGGTCATTCCCCTCATCAGGCTTTTGCAGAAGAAGCTGGAGACATTGAAGGAGGAGCTAAGACAGAGCGATTCCGCTAGGCATGTGGGACTTGTGGATGGAGCCCTTAATTCGCTTAACAAGGATTCACGGGTGGTCAATCTGTTGAAATCAGAGCACTACATTTTGGCCACCGTGCTCGATCCTAGATTTAAAACCTACCTTGGATCTCTCTTTCCGGCGCACACAAGTCTGCTGGGTTTCAAAGACCTGCTGGTGAGAAAATTGTCAAGTCAAGCGGAACGCGACCTGTCAACATCTCCTCCTTCACATTCTCCCGCAACTGGGGGTGCGAGGAAAAGGCTCAGAATTCCGAGCCCACCCGCTGGCGGTGATGCAGGGCAGTCTGGAGCGACTGCTGATGCTGACATCTGGTCCGGACTGAAGGACCTGACAACCATTACGGACATGTCGTCTACTGTCACTGCATATGATTCTCTCACCATTGATAGAATGGTGGAGGATTATATGAGTGACCGCATCCAAGTAGGCACGTCACACAGTCCGTACTTATACTGGCAGGAAAAAGAGGCAATTTGGAGGCCCTTGCACAAACTGGCTTTATTCTACCTAAGTTGCCCTCCCACAAGTGTGTACTCCGAAAGAGTGTTTAGTGCCGCCGCTCACCTTGTCAGCAATCGGCGTACGAGGTTACATCCAGAAAATGTGGAGAAGATGATGTTCATTAAAATGAATTATAATCAATTCCTCCGCGGAGACATTGACCAGCAGCAATTGCCTCCACAAAGTACACAGGGAGCTGACATGGTGGATTCCAGTGGGGACGAATTGATAATCTGTGAGGAGGGGGATGTACACGGTGATATATCGGAGGATGATGATGAAGTGGACATCTTGCCTCTGTAGAGCCAGTTTGTGCAAGGAGAGATTAATTGCTTCTTTTTTGGTGGGGGTCCAAACCAACCCGTCATTTCAGTCACAGTCGTGTGGCAGACCCTGTCACTGAAATGATGGGTTGGTTAAAGTGTGCATGTCCTGTTTATACAACATAAGGGTGGGTGGGAGGGCCCAAGGACAATTCCATCTTGCACCTCTTTTTTCTTTTCTTTTTCTTTGCGTCATGTGCTGTTTGGGGAGGGTTTTTTGGAAGGGACATCCTGCGTGACACTGCAGTGCCACTCCTAGATGGGCCCGGTGTTTGTGTCGGCCACTAGGGTCGCTTATCTTTCTCACACAGTCAGCTACCTCATTGCGCCTCTTTTTTTCTTTGCGTCATGTGCTGTTTGGGGAGGGTTTTTTGGAAGGGCCATCCTGCGTGACACTGCAGTGCCACTCCTAGATGGGCCCGGTGTTTGTGTCGGCCACTAGGGTCGCTTATCTTTCTCACACAGTCAGCTACCTCATTGCGCCTCTTTTTTTCTTTGCGTCATGTGCTGTTTGGGGAGGGTTTTTTGGAAGGGACATCCTGCGTGACACTGCAGTGCCACTCCTAGATGGGCCCGGTGTTTGTGTCGGCCACTAGGGTCGCTAATCTTACTCACACAGCTACCTCATTGCGCCTCTTTTTTTCTTTGCGTCATGTGCTGTTTGGGGAGGGTTTTTTGGAAGGGACATCCTGCGTGACACTGCAGTGCCACTCCTAGATGGGCCCGGTGTTTGTGTCGGCCACTAGGGTCGCTTATCTTTCTCACACAGTCAGCTACCTCATTGCGCCTCTTTTTTTCTTTGCGTCATGTGCTGTTTGGGGAGGGTTTTTTGGAAGGGACATCCTGCGTGACACTGCAGTGCCACTCCTAGATGGGCACGGTGTTTGTGTCGGCCACTAGGGTCGCTTATCTTACTCACACAGCGACCTCGGTGCAAATTTTAGGACTAAAAATAATATTGTGAGGTGTGATGTGTTCAGAATAGGCTGAAAATGAGTGTAAATTATGTTTTTTGAGGTTAATAATACTTTGGGATCAAAATGACCCCCAAATTCTATGATTTAAGCTGTTTTTTAGTGTTTTTTGAAAAAAATACCCGAATCCAAAACACACCCGAATCCGACAAAAAAAATTCGGTGAGGTTTTGCCAAAACGCGGTCGAACCCAAAACACGGCCGCGGAACCGAACCCAAAACCAAAACCCGAAAAGTTTCAGGCGCTCATCACTAATCATCACCGATGGCCACACATACTGACATAATATATCATCACCGATTGTCTCACATACTGAGATAATATGTCATCACCAATGGTCACACATACTGAGATAATATATCATCAACGATTCTCACACATACTGAGATAATATATCATCACCGATGCCCACACATACTGAGATAATATACCATCACCGATTGTCACACATACTGAGATAATATGTCATCACCGATGGTCACACATACTGGGATAATACATTATCACCGATGGCCACACATACTGAGATAATATATCATCACCGATGGTCACACATACTGAGATAATATGTCATCACCGATGGTCACACACAACGAGATAATATATCATCACCGATGGCCACACACACTGAGATAATATATTATCACCGATGGCCACACACATTGAGATAATATATCATCACCGATGGCCACACATGCCAAGATACTATATCATCACCAGTTAACTTATCACACATACTGAGATAATATATCATCACCGATGGCCACACATACTGAGATAATATATCATCACCGATGGCCACACATGCCAAGATACTATATCCTCACCAGTTATCACACATACTGAGAAAATATATCATCACCGATGGCCATACATACTGAGATAATATATCATCACAGATGGCCGCACATACTGAGATAATATATCATCACCGATGGTCACACATACTGAGATAATATGTCATCACTGATGGTCACACATACTGAGATAATATATCATCACCGATGGCCACACATACTGACATAATATATCATCAACGATTGTCACACATACTGAGATAATACATTATCACCGATGGCCACACATACTGAGATAATATATCATCACCGATGGCCACACACACTGAGATAATTAATCATCACCGATGGCCACAAACACTGAGGTAATATATCATCACCGATGGTCACACATACTGAGATAATATATCAACACCGATGGCCACACATACTGACATAATATATCATCACCGATGGCCACACATACTAACATAATATATCATCACCGATGGCCACACATACTGACATAATATATCATCACCGATGGCCACACACAATCAGATAATATATCATCACCAATGGTCACACACACTGAGATAATATATCATCACCGATGGTCACACATACTGAGATAATATATCATCACCGATGGCCACACACACTAAGATAATATATCATCCCCGATGGCCACACACATTGAGATAGTATATCATCCCCGATGCCCACACATACTGAGATAATATGTCATCACCGATGGACACACATACTGAGATAATATATCATCACCGATGGTCACACATACTGAGATAATATATCAACACCGATTGTCACACATACTGAGATAATACATTATCACTGATGTCCACACATACTGAGATAATATATCGTCACCGATGGTCAAACATACTGAGATAATATGTCTTTACCTATGGTCACACACACTGAGATAATTAATCATCACCGATGGCCACACATACTGACCTAATATATCATCAACGATTGTCACACATACTGATATAATACATTATCACCGATGACCACACACACTGAGTTAATTAATCATCACCGATGGCCACACACACTGAGGTAATATATCATCACCGATGGTCACACATACTGATATAATATATCAACACCTATGGCCACACATACTGACATAATATATCATCACCGATGGCCACACATACTAACATAATATATCATCACCGATGGCCACACATACTGACATAATATATCATCACCGATGGCCACACACAATCAGATAATATATCATCACCAATGGTCACACACACTGAGATAATATATCATCACCGATGGTCACACATACTGACATAATATATCATCACCGATGGCCACACACACTGAGATAATATATCATCACTGATGGCCACACATACTGAGATAATATATCATCACCGATGGCCACACATACTGAGATAATATATCATCACCGATGGCCGCACATACTGACATAATATATCATCACCGATTGTCACACAAACTGAGATAATACATTATCACCGATGGCCACACATACTGAGATAATATATCACCACCGATGGTCACACATACTGAGATAATATGTCATCACCGATGGTCACACATACTGAGATAATATATCATCACCGATGCCCACACATACTGAGATAATATATCATCACCGATTGTCACACATACTGAGATAATATGTCTTCACCGATTGTCACACATACTGAGATAATACATTATCACCGATTGTGACACATACTGAGATAATATATCATCACCGATGGTCACATATACTGAGATAATATGTCTTCACCTATGGTCACACACACTGAGATAATTAATCATCACCGATGGCCACACACACTGAGATAATATATCATCACCGATGGCCACACAAACTGAGAAAAAATATCATCACCGATGGCCGCACATACTGAGATAATATATCATCACCGATTGTCACACAAACTGAGATAATACATTATCACCGATGGCCACACATACTGAGATAATATATCACCACCGATGGTCACACATACTGAGATAATATGTCATCACCGATGGTCACACACACCGAGATAATATATCATCACCGTTGGCCACACACACTGAAATAATTAATCATCACCGATGGCCACACACACTGAGATAATATATTATCACCGATGGCCACACATGCCAAGATACTATATCATCACCAGTTATCACACATACTGAGATAATATATCATCACCGATGGCCATACATACTGACATAATATATCATCACCGATGGCCACACATACTAACTTAATATATCATCACCGATGGCCACACATACTGACATAATATATCATCACCGATGGCCACACACAATCAGATAATATATCATCACCAATGGTCACACACACTGAGATAATATATCATCACCGATGGTCACACATACTGAGATAATATATCATCACCGATGGCCACACACACTAAGATAATATATCATCCCCGATGGCCACACACATTGAGATAGTATATCATCCCCGATGCCCACACATACTGAGATAATATGTCATCACCGATGGACACACATACTGAGATAATATATCATCACCGATGGTCACACATACTGAGATAATATATCAACACCGATTGTCACACATACTGAGATAATACATTATCACTGATGTCCACACATACTGAGATAATATATCGTCTCCGATGGTCAAACATACTGAGATAATATGTCTTTACCTATGGTCACACACACTGAGATAATTAATCATCACCGATGGCCACACATACTGACCTAATATATCATCAACGATTGTCACACATACTGATATAATACATTATCACCGATGACCACACACACTGAGTTAATTAATCATCACCGATGGCCACACACACTGAGGTAATATATCATCACCGATGGTCACACATACTGATATAATATATCAACACCTATGGCCACACATACTGACATAATATATCATCACCGATGGCCACACATACTAACATAATATATCATCACCGATGGCCACACATACTGACATAATATATCATCACCGATGGCCACACACAATCAGATAATATATCATCACCAATGGTCACACACACTGAGATAATATATTATCACCGATGGTCACACATACTGACATAATATATCATCACCGATGGCCACACACACTGAGATAATATATCATCACTGATGGCCACACATACTGAGATAATATATCATCACCGATGGCCACACATACTGAGATAATATATCATCACCGATGGCCGCACATACTGACATAATATATCATCACCGATTGTCACACAAACTGAGATAATACATTATCACCGATGGCCACACATACTGAGATAATATATCACAACCGATGGTCACACATACTGAGATAATATGTCATCACCGATGGTCACACATACTGACATAATATATCATCACCGATGGCCACACATACTGAGATAATATATCATCACCGATGCCCACACATACTGAGATAATATATCATCACCGATTGTCACACATACTGAGATAATATGTCTTCACCGATTGTCACACATACTGAGATAATACATTATCACCGATGGCCACACATACTGAGATAATATATCATCACCGATGGTCACATATACTGAGATAATATGTCTTCACCTATGGTCACACACACTAAGATAATTAATCATCACCGATGGCCACACACACTGAGATAATATATCATCACCGATGGCCACACAAACTGAGAAAAAATATCATCACCGATGGCCACACATACTGACATAATATATCATCACCGATTGTCACACAAACTGAGATAATACATTATCACCGATGGCCACACATACTGAGATAATATATCACCACCGATGGTCACACATACTGAGATAATATGTCATCACCGATGGTCACACACACCGAGATAATATATCATCACCGTTGGCCACACACACTGAAATAATTAATCATCACCGATGGCCACACACACTGAGATAATATATCATCACCAATGGCCACACATGCCAAGATACTATATCATCACCAGTTATCACACATACTGAGATAATATATCATCACCTATGGCCATACATACTGACATAATATATCATCACCGATGGCCGCACATACTGAGATAATATATCATCTCCGATGGTCACACACACTGAGATAATATGTCATCACCAATGGTCACACATATTGAGATAATATATCATCAACGATTCTCACACATACTGAGATAATATATCATCACTGATGCCCACACATACTGAGATAATATACCATCACTGATTGTCACACATACTGAGATAATATGTCATCACCGATGGTCATGCATACTGGGATAATACATTATCACCGTTGGCCACACATACTGAGATAATATATCATCACCGATGGACACACATACGGAGATAATATATCATCACCGATGGTCACACACACTGAGATAATTAATCATCACCGAAGGCCACACACACTGAGATAATATGTCATCACCGATGGCCACACACACTGAGATAATTATTCATCACTGATGGCCACACACACTGAGATAATATATCATCACCTATGGCTACACATGCCAAGATACTATATCATCACCAGTTATCACACATACTGAGATAATATATCATCACCAATGGCCACACATACTGAGATAATATATCATCACCGATGGCCACACATACTGACATAATATATCATCACCGATGGCCTCACACAATGAGATAATATATCATCACCAATGGTCACACACACTGAGATAATATATCATCACCGATGGTCACACATACTGAGATAATATATCATCACCGATAGCCACACACACTGAGATAATATATCATCACCGATGGTCACACATACTGAGATAATATATCATCACCGATGGCCACACATACTGAGATAATATATCATCACCGATGGCCACACATACTGAGATAATATATCATCACCGATAGCCACACACACTGAGATAATATATCATCACCGATGGTCACACATACTGAGATAATATATCATCACCGATGGCCACACACACTGAGATAATATATCATCACCGACAGGGACGGATTGGGAGATAAAAGTGGCCCTGGAAAAAATTCTAGAAGTGGCCTTGTGGGCGGCATCAAATCAACTGTAGGCGGGATCAATACAAAAGTAGGCGGGATTACTGCTTCAAAATATAATGTAGGCGGAGTTACACCAACAAAAGGCAGATCATGTTAGTGTTCACTCTAGGATTTTTAGGGCAGGGTGCTGATCACAGGGAGGGCATATTTTTCATTCGGGTGGGCACTTTTTTAAGTTAGAAGGGCAAAATTACGTACAGTACATACTATAATGCTTGGTGCTCCCATTCCCACAGGACAAAGTATGGACAGTGCGCGCCGAAGGCACTCGTCAAAAATTTAGGGGCGTTGTTTCATGTGGAAGGGGCGTGGCCACATAACAGTGGCAATTCACATTACACCACACAGTAGTGCACCTAATACACAATGCACCAGGTAGAACCTCCTATACACACTGCGACAAGTAGAGCACGTTATACATATTGCGCCAGATAGAGCATGTTATACACATTGCGCCAGGTAGAGAGCACTGAGACACACTGCACCAGGTAGAGAGCACTGAGGCACATTGCACCAGGTAGAGCACTGAGGCTCATTGCACCAGGTAGAGAGCACAGAGACACATTGCACCAGGTAGAGCACTGAGACACACTGCACCAGGTAGAGAGCACTGAGGCACATTGCACCAGGTAGAGAGCACTGAGGCACATTGCACCAGGTAGAGAGCACTGAGGCACATTGCACCAGGTAGAGAGCACAGAGACACATTGCACCAGGTAGAAAGCACTGAGGCATATTGCACCAGGTAGACAGTACAGAGACACATTGCACCAGGTAGAGAGCACTGAGGCACACTTCACCATGTAGAGAGCACTAAGGCATACTGCACCATGTAGAGAGCACTGAGGCACACTGCACCATGTAGAGAGCACTGAGGCACATTGCACCAGGTAGAGAGTACTGCAACACATTGCACCAGGTAGAGAGCACAGAGACACATTGCACCAGGTAGAGAGCACAGAGACACATTGCACCAGGTAGAGAGCACAGAGACACACTGCACCAGGTAGAGAGCACAGAGACACACTGCACCAGGTAGAGAGCACAGAGACACATTGCACCAGGTAGAGAGCACAGAGACACATTGCACCAGGTAGAGAGCACTGAGACACACTGCACCAAGTAGAGAGCACCGAGACACATTGCACCAGGTAGAGAGCACAGAGACACATTGCACCAGGTAGAGAGCACAGAGACACATTGCACCAGGTAGAGAGCACAGAGAAACATTGCACCAGGTAGAGAGCTCCGAGAAACATTGCACCAGGTAGAGAGCACTGAGACACGCTGCACCAGGTAGAGAGCACTGAGGCACACTGCACCAGGTAGAGAGCACTGAGGCACACTGCACCAGGTAGAGAGCACTGAGACACACTGCACCAGGTAGAGAGCACTGAGACACACTGCACCAGGTAGAGAGCACTGAGACACACTGTACCAGATAGAGAGCACTGAGACACATTGCACCAGGTAGAGAGCACTGAGACACACTGCACCAGATAGAGAGCACTGAAACACACTGCATCAGGTAGAGAGCACTGAGACACACTGCACCAGATAGAGAGCACTGAGGCACATTGCACCAGGTAGAGAGCACTGAGACACACTGCACCAGGTAGAGAGCACTGAGACACATTGCACCAGGTAGAGAGCACTGAGACACATTGCACCAGGTAGAGAGCACTGAGGCACACTGCACCAGGTAGAGAGCACTGAGGCACACTGCACCAGGTAGAGAGCACTGAGGCACACTGCACCAGGTAGAGAGCACTGAGGCACACTGTAACAAAAAAATAAAAAAGCGAGAAACCTGGTCCAATGCACTAAAGGGGATCCATGTTTATGGATCCCCTTTCCCTGAATGCCGGGACCCCACTGTGACTCCTGTCACTAGAGGACCTGGCAGCAAATCAGGGAGCGTTACGTCATAGCACTCTCCTGATTGGCTGAGCGCTCCTGGCCTGTCAATCAGACGGAGTGGTCCTCCATTATAGTCAATGGTGGGAAAATTGCGGTCTGCGGATAATCGAGAGGTTAATTGAGGTCACTCTTGTGGGTGACATCAATTAACTTTGCGGTTAGCCGCAGACATCTAAACCCCCAGACACAAAAGTACACCTCACACCCCCATACATAAAATTACACCTCACACCCCCAGACACAAAATTACACCTGACACCTATAAAATTACACCTCACACCCCAAGACACAAAATTACACCTCACACCCATAAAATGATACCTCACACCCATAAATTTACACCTCACACCCCCAGAAACAAAATTACACCTCACACCCTAGACATAAAATTACACCTCACCGCAGACATAAAATTACACCCGACACCTATAAAATTACACCCGACACCCATAAAACTACACCTCACACCCCCAGACATAAAATTACACCCGACACCAATAAAACTACACCTCACACCCCCAGACATAAAATTACACCTCACACCCCCAGACATAAAATTACACCCGACACCTATAAAATTACACCCGACACCCATAAAACTACACCTCACACCCCCAGACATAAAATTACACCTCACACCCCAAGACACAAAATTACACCTCACACCCCATGACACAAAATTACACCTCACACCCAGGACACTAAATTACACCTCACACCCCAAGATACTAAATTACACCTCACACTGTTAAAATTACACCTCACACCCCAAGACTCAAAATTACACCTGACACCTATAAAATTACACCTCACACTCCCAGACATAAAATGAAACCAGACACCTATAAAATTACACCTGACACCAATAAAACTACACCTCACACCCCAAGACACAAAATTACACCTCACACCCAGGACACTAAATTACACCTCACACCCCAAGATACTAAATTACACCTCACAACCCAAGATACTAAATTACACCTCACACCCCAAGATACTAAATTACACCTTACACCGTTAAAATTACACCTCACACCCCAGGAGACAAAATTACACCTCACACCCATAAAATTACACCTCACACCCCCAGACATAAAATTACACCCAACACTCATAAAACTACACCTCACACCCCAAGACACAAAATGACACCTCACACCCCAGGACACTAAATTACACCTCACACCCCAAGATACTAAATTACACCTCACACCCCAAGACACTAAATTACACCCGACACCCCAAGACATAAAATTACACCTCACTCCCCAAGACACAAAATTACACCTCACTCCCCAAGACACAAAATTACACCTCACTCCCCAAGACACAAAATTACATCTCACACCCATAAAATTACACCTCACACCCATAGACATAAAATTATACCTCACATCCCAAGACATAAAATTACCCCCGACACCTATAAAATTACACCCGACACCCCAAGACACAAAATTACACCTCACTCCCCAAGACACAAAATTACACCTTGCACCCATAAAATGACATCTCACACCCCCAAACATAAAATTACACCTCACTCCCCCAAGCACAAAATTACACCTCACCCCCCTACACAAAATTACACCTCACCCCCCCTACACAAAATTACACCTTACCCCCCTAACACAAAATTACACCTCACCCATAAAATTACACCTCACACCTCCAGAGCACTGTACACGAGTCATACCACCTCACCTCTCCTACTGTAGAATGTGTGCACCCACCGCGGCCGCACCTTCTCTTCCTGCAAGGTCCGCGCTGATTACGTCTGTGGCGCTTGGCGCGCGGACCTCCTCTTCAGGTCAGCCGGTTGGGGACGGGGCCGCTGACTAGAAAACGGCCGCTGCATTGCCCACAATGAAGCAAGTGACATAGAGGGGGGGCGGGGACGGTTCTGTGGCCGCAGCAAGGCATAAGCAGAGTATGTGGAGGGGGGCGTGGCCGGCTCTCCTGATAGTGGCCGCTGCAGCAAGGCATAAGCAGATGACATGGGGGGGTGTGGCCGGCTCCCCTGATAGCGGCCATTGGCCGAAGCAGCTAGGTGACTAGTGACGTGCCGTGGGGGGGGGGGGGGGGCCGCACACAGGCATAAGCTGTTGAGGGGAAGGGTGGGGCAGCATGAGATGGTGATTTGCAGGGCCGGCTCTCCTGACAGCGGCCGCAGACTGTATTACATTTTGCAGGTATTGTGCCTGCCTGGTAACGCAGAGGGGGGCGGGGCCGCGTAGGACAGGCGGCCCCACGACCCAATCGGCCCCCCGGGGAAACTCCCGGTGACTTCTATGGCCAATCCGGCCCTGATCACCGATGGCCACACACACTGAGATAATATATCATCACCGATGGCCACACACACTGAGATAATATAGCATCACCGATGGCCACACACACCGAGATAATATAGCATCACCGATGGCCACACACATTGAGATAGTATATCATCCCCGATGCCCACACATACTGAGATAAATATCATCACCTATGGCTACACATGCCAAGATACTATATCATCACCAGTTATCACACATACTGAGATAATATATCATCACCAATGGCCACACATACTGAGATAATATATGATCACCGATGGCCACACATACTGAGATAATATATCATCACCGATGGCCACACATACTGACATAATATATCATCACCGATTGTCACACAAACTGAGATAATATATTATCACCGATGGCCACACATACTGAGATAATATATCACCACCGATGGTCACACATACTGAGATAATATGTCATCACCGATGGTCACACATACTGACATAATATATCATCACCGATGGCCACACATACTGAGATAATATATCATCACCGATGCCCACACATACTGAGATAATATATCATCACCGATTGTCACACATACTAAGATAATATGTCTTCACCGATTGTCACACATACTGAGATAATACATTATCACCGATGGCCACACATACTGAGATAATATATCATCACCGATGGTCACATATACTGAGATAATATGTCTTCACCTATGGTCACACACACTGAGATAATTAATCATCACCGATGGCCACACACACACTGAGATAATATATCATCACCGATGGCCACACAAACTGAGAAAAAATATCATCACCGATGGCCGCACATACTGACATAATATATCATCACCGATTGTCACACAAACTGAGATAATACATTATCACCGATGGCCACACATACTGAGATAATATATCACCACCGATGGTCACACATACTGAGATAATATGTCATCACCGATGGTCACACACACCGAGATAATATATCATCACCGTTGGCCACACACACTGAAATAATTAATCATCACCGATGGCCACACACACTGAGATAATATATCATCACCGATGGCCACACATGCCAAGATACTATATCATCACCAGTTATCACACATACTGAGATAATATATCATCACCGATGGCCATACATACTGACATAATATATCATCACCGATGGCCGCACATACTGAGATAATATATCATCTCCGATGGTCACACACACTGAGATAATATGTCATCACCAATGGTCACACATACTGAGATAATATATCATCAACGATTCTCACACATACTGAGATAATATATCATCACCGATGCCCACACATACTGAGATAATATACCATCACCGATTGTCTCACATACTGAGATAATATGTCATCACCGATGGTCACACATACTGGGATAATACATTATCACCGTTGGCCACACATACTGAGATAATATATCATCACCGATGGACACACATACGGAGATAATATATCATCACCGATGGTCACACACACTGAGATAATTAATCATCACCGATGGCCACACACACTGAGATAATATGTCATCACCGATGGCCACACACACTGAGATAATTATTCATCACTGATGGCCACACACACTGAGATAATATATCATCACCTATGGCTACACATGCCAAGATACTATATCATCACCAGTTATCACACATACTGAGATAATATATCATCACCAATGGCCACACATACTGAGATAATATATCATCACCGATGGCCACACATACTGACATAATATATCATCACCGATGGCCTCACACAATGAGATAATATATCATCACCAATGGTCACACACACTGAGATAATATATCATCACCGATGGTCACACATACTGAGATAATATATCATCACCGATAGCCACACACACTGAGATAATATATCATCACTGATGGCCACACACACTGAGATAATATATCATCACCGATGGCCACACACACTGAGATAATATATCATCACCGATGGCCACACACACTGAGATAATATAGCATCACCGATGGACACACACACTGAGATAATATAGCATCACCGATGGCCACACACATTGAGATAGTATATCATCCCCGATGCCCACACATACTGAGATAATATATCATCACCGATGGACACACATACTGAGATAATATATCATCACCGATTGTCACACATACTGAGATAAATATCATCACCTATGGCTACACATGCCAAGATACTATATCATCACCAGTTATCACACATACTGAGATAATATATCATCACCAATGGCCACACATACTGAGATAATATATCATCACCGATGGCAACACATACTGAGATAATATATCATCACCGATGGCCACACATACTGAGATAATATATCATCACCGATGGCCGCACATACTGAGATAATATATCATCACCGATGATCACACATACTGAGATAATATGTCTTAACCGATGGTCACACACACTGAGATAATATATCATCACTAGAGATGAGCGGGTTCGGTTTCTTTGAATCCGAACCCGCACGAACTTCACTTTTTTTTTCACGGGTCCGAGCGACTCGGATCTTCCCGCCTTGCTCGGTTAACCCGAGCGCGCCCGAACGTCATCATGACGCTGTCGGATTCTCGCGAGACTCGGATTCTATATAAGGAGCCGCGCGTCGCCGCCATTTTCACACGTGCATTGAGATTGATAGGGAGAGGACGTGGCTGGCGTCCTCTCCATTTAGATTAGATTTAGAAGAGAGAGAGAGAGATTGCTGTGATACTGTAGATTAGAAGAGAGTGCAGACAGAGTTTAGTGACTGACGACCACAGTGACCAGTGACCACCAGAGACAGTGCAGTTGAACTTGTTTGTTTTATTTAATAATATATCCGTTCTCTGCCTGAAAAAAACGATACACAGTCACACAGTGACTCAGTCTGTGTGCACTGCTCAGCCCAGTGTGCTGCACATCAATGTATTGTATTTGTATAAAGCTTATAATAATTGTGGGGGAGACTGGGGAGCACTGTAGGTTGTTGTTATAGCAGGAGCCAGGAGTACAATTGATAATATTATATTAAAATTAAACAGTGCACACTTTTGCTGCAGGAGTGCCACTGCCAGTGTGACTAGTGGTGACCAGTGCCTGACCACCAGTATATTAGTAGTATTGTATACTATCTCTTTATCAACCAGTCTATATTAGCAGCAGACACAGTACAGTGCGGTAGTTCACGGCTGTGGCTACCTCTGTGTCGGCACTCGGCAGGCAGTCCGTCCATCCATAATTGTATTATATACCACCTAACCGTGGTTTTTTTTTTCTTTCTTTATACCGTCGTCATAGTCATACTAGTTGTTACGAGTATACTACTATCTCTTTATCAACCAGTGTACAGTGCGGTAGTTCACGGCTGTGGCTACCTCTGTGTCGGCACTCGGCAGGCAGTCCGTCCATCCATAATTGTATTATAATATATACCACCTAACCGTGGTTTTTTTTTCATTCTTTATACCGTCGTCATACTAGTTGTTACGAGTATACTACTATCTCTTTATCAACCAGTGTACAGTGCGGTAGTTCACGGCTGTGGCTACCTCTGTGTCGGAACTCGGCAGGCAGTCCGTCCATCCATAATTGTATTATAATATATACCACCTAACCGTGGTTTTTTTTTCATTCTTTATACCGTCGTCATACTAGTTGTTACGAGTATACTACTATCTCTTTATCAACCAGTGTACAGTGCGGTAGTTCACGGCTGTGGCTACCTCTGTGTCGGAACTCGGCAGGCAGTCCGTCCATCCATAATTGTATTATAATATATACCACCTAACCGTGGTTTTTTTTTCATTCTTTATACCGTCGTCATACTAGTTGTTACGAGTATACTACTATCTCTTTATCAACCAGTGTACAGTGCGGTAGTTCACGGCTGTGGCTACCTCTGTGTCGGCACTCGGCAGGCAGTCCGTCCATCCATAATTGTATTATAATATATACCACCTAACCGTGGTTTTTTTTCATTCTTTATACCGTCGTCATACTAGTTGTTACGAGTATACTACTATCTCTTTATCAACCAGTGTACAGTGCGGTAGTTCACGGCTGTGGCTACCTCTGTGTCGGCACTCGGCAGGCAGTCCGTCCATCCATAATTGTATTATATACCACCTAACCGTGGTTTTTTTTTTCTTTCTTTATACCGTCGTCATAGTCATACTAGTTGTTACGAGTATACTACTATCTCTTTATCAACCAGTGTACAGTGCGGTAGTTCACGGCTGTGGCTACCTCTGTGTCGGAACTCGGCAGGCAGTCCGTCCATCCATAATTGTATTATAATATATACCACCTAACCGTGGTTTTTTTTTCATTCTTTATACCGTCGTCATACTAGTTGTTACGAGTATACTACTATCTCTTTATCAACCAGTGTACAGTGCGGTAGTTCACGGCTGTGGCTACCTCTGTGTCGGCACTCGGCAGGCAGTCCGTCCATCCATAATTGTATTATAATATATACCACCTAACCGTGGTTTTTTTTCATTCTTTATACCGTCGTCATACTAGTTGTTACGAGTATACTACTATCTCTTTATCAACCAGTGTACAGTGCGGTAGTTCACGGCTGTGGCTACCTCTGTGTCGGCACTCGGCAGGCAGTCCGTCCATCCATAATTGTATTATAATATATACCACCTAACCGTGGTTTTTTTTTCATTCTTTATACCGTCGTCATACTAGTTGTTACGAGTATACTACTATCTCTTTATCAACCAGTGTACAGTGCGGTAGTTCACGGCTGTGGCTACCTCTGTGTCGGCACTCGGCAGGCAGTCCGTCCATCCATAATTGTATTATATACCACCTAACCGTGGTTTTTTTATACCACCTAACCGTGGCAGTCCGTCCATAATTGTATACTAGTATCCAATCCATCCATCTCCATTGTTTACCTGAGGTGCCTTTTAGTTCTGCCTATAAAATATGGAGAACAAAAAAGTTGAGGTTCCAAAATTAGGGAAAGATGAAGATCCACTTCCACCTCGTGCTGAAGCTGCTGCCACTAGTCATGGCCGAGACGATGAAATGCCAGCAACGTCGTCTGCCAAGGCCGATGCCCAATGTCATAGTACAGAGCATGTCAAATCCAAAACACCAAATATCAGAAAAAAAAGGACTCCAAAACCTAAAATAAAATTGTCGGAGGAGAAGCGTAAACTTGCCAATATGCCATTTACCACACGGAGTGGCAAGGAACGGCTGAGGCCCTGGCCTATGTTCATGGCTAGTGGTTCAGCTTCACATGAGGATGGAAGCACTCAGCCTCTCGCTAGAAAAATGAAACGACTCAAGCTGGCAAAAGCACAGCAAAGAACTGTGCGTTCTTCGAAATCCCAAATCCACAAGGAGAGTCCAATTGTGTCGGTTGCGATGCCTGACCTTCCCAACACTGGACGTGAAGAGCATGCGCCTTCCACCATTTGCACGCCCCCTGCAAGTGCTGGAAGGAGCACCCGCAGTCCAGTTCCTGATAGTGAGATTGAAGATGTCAGTGTTGAAGTCCACCAGGATGAGGAGGATATGGGTGTTGCTGGCGCTGGGGAGGAAATTGACCAGGAGGATTCTGATGGTGAGGTGGTTTGTTTAAGTCAGGCACCCGGGGAGACACCTGTTGTCCGTGGGAGGAATATGGCCGTTGACATGCCAGGTGAAAATACCAAAAAAATCAGCTCTTCGGTGTGGAGGTATTTCACCAGAAATGCGGACAACAGGTGTCAAGCCGTGTGTTCCCTTTGTCAAGCTGTAATAAGTAGGGGTAAGGACGTTAACCACCTCGGAACATCCTCCCTTATACGTCACCTGCAGCGCATTCATAATAAGTCAGTGACAAGTTCAAAAACTTTGGGTGACAGCGGAAGCAGTCCACTGACCAGTAAATCCCTTCCTCTTGTAACCAAGCTCACGCAAACCACCCCACCAACTCCCTCAGTGTCAATTTCCTCCTTCCCCAGGAATGCCAATAGTCCTGCAGGCCATGTCACTGGCAATTCTGACGATTCCTCTCCTGCCTGGGATTCCTCCGATGCATCCTTGCGTGTAACGCCTACTGCTGCTGGCGCTGCTGTTGTTGCTGCTGGGAGTCGATGGTCATCCCAGAGGGGAAGTCGTAAGACCACTTTTACTACTTCCACCAAGCAATTGACTGTCCAACAGTCATTTGCGAGGAAGATTAAATATCACAGCAGTCATCCTACTGCAAAGCGGATAACTGAGGCCTTGACATCCTGGGTGGTGAGAAACGTGGTTCCGGTATCCATCATTACTGCAGAGCCAACTAGAGACTTGTTGGAGGTACTGTGTCCCCGGTACCAAATACCATCTAGGTTCCATTTCTCTAGGCAGGCGATACCGAAAATGTACACAGACCTCAGAAAAAGAGTCACCAGTGTCCTAAAAAATGCAGCTGTACCCAATGTCCACTTAACCACGGACATGTGGACAAGTGGAGCAGGGCAGGGTCAGGACTATATGACTGTGACAGCCCACTGGGTAGATGTATGGACTCCCGCCGCAAGAACAGCAGCGGCGGCACCAGTAGCAGCATCTCGCAAACGCCAACTCGTTCCTAGGCAGGCTACGCTTTGTATCACCGGTTTCCAGAATACGCACACAGCTGAAAACCTCTTACGGCAACTGAGGAAGATCATCGCGGAATGGCTTACCCCAATTGGACTCTCCTGTGGATTTGTGGCATCGGACAACGCCAGCAATATTGTGCGTGCATTACATCTGGGCAAATTCCAGCACGTCCCATGTTTTGCACATACCTTGAATTTGGTGGTGCAGAATTTTTTAAAAAACGACAGGGGCGTGCAAGAGATGCTGGCGGTGGGCAGAAAAATTGCGGGACACTTTCGGCGTACAGGCAGCACGTACAGAAGACTGGAGCACCACCAAAAACGCCTGAACCTGCCCTGCCATCATCTGAAGCAGGAGGTGGTAACGAGGTGGAATTCAACCCTCTATATGCTTCAGAGGTTGGAGGAGCAGCAAAAGGCCATTCAAGCCTATACAACTGACCACGATATAGGAGGTGGAATGCACCTGTCTCAAGCGCAGTGGAGAATGATTTCAACGTTGTGCAAGGTTCTGCAACCTTTTGAACTTGCCACACGTGAAGTCAGTTCAGACACTGCCAGCCTGAGTCAGGTCATTCCCCTCATCAGGCTTTTGCAGAAGAAGCTGGAGACATTGAAGGAGGAGCTAAGACAGAGCGATTCCGCTAGGCATGTGGGACTTGTGGATGGAGCCCTTAATTCGCTTAACAAGGATTCACGGGTGGTCAATCTGTTGAAATCAGAGCACTACATTTTGGCCACCGTGCTCGATCCTAGATTTAAAACCTACCTTGGATCTCTCTTTCCGGCGCACACAAGTCTGCTGGGTTTCAAAGACCTGCTGGTGAGAAAATTGTCAAGTCAAGCGGAACGCGACCTGTCAACATCTCCTCCTTCACATTCTCCCGCAACTGGGGGTGCGAGGAAAAGGCTCAGAATTCCGAGCCCACCCGCTGGCGGTGATGCAGGGCAGTCTGGAGCGACTGCTGATGCTGACATCTGGTCCGGACTGAAGGACCTGACAACCATTACGGACATGTCGTCTACTGTCACTGCATATGATTCTCTCACCATTGATAGAATGGTGGAGGATTATATGAGTGACCGCATCCAAGTAGGCACGTCACACAGTCCGTACTTATACTGGCAGGAAAAAGAGGCAATTTGGAGGCCCTTGCACAAACTGGCTTTATTCTACCTAAGTTGCCCTCCCACAAGTGTGTACTCCGAAAGAGTGTTTAGTGCCGCCGCTCACCTTGTCAGCAATCGGCGTACGAGGTTACATCCAGAAAATGTGGAGAAGATGATGTTCATTAAAATGAATTATAATCAATTCCTCCGCGGAGACATTGACCAGCAGCAATTGCCTCCACAAAGTACACAGGGAGCTGACATGGTGGATTCCAGTGGGGACGAATTGATAATCTGTGAGGAGGGGGATGTACACGGTGATATATCGGAGGATGATGATGAAGTGGACATCTTGCCTCTGTAGAGCCAGTTTGTGCAAGGAGAGATTAATTGCTTCTTTTTTGGTGGGGGTCCAAACCAACCCGTCATTTCAGTCACAGTCGTGTGGCAGACCCTGTCACTGAAATGATGGGTTGGTTAAAGTGTGCATGTCCTGTTTATACAACATAAGGGTGGGTGGGAGGGCCCAAGGACAATTCCACCTTGCACCTCTTTTTTCTTTTCTTTTTCTTTGCGTCATGTGCTGTTTGGGGAGGGTTTTTTGGAAGGGACATCCTGCGTGACACTGCAGTGCCACTCCTAGATGGGCCCGGTGTTTGTGTCGGCCACTAGGGTCGCTTATCTTTCTCACACAGTCAGCTACCTCATTGCGCCTCTTTTTTTCTTTGCGTCATGTGCTGTTTGGGGAGGGTTTTTTGGAAGGGACATCCTGAGTGACACTGCAGTGCCACTCCTAGATGGGCCCGGTGTTTGTGTCGGCCACTAGGGTCGCTTATCTTTCTCACACAGTCAGCTACCTCATTGCGCCTCTTTTTTTCTTTGCGTCATGTGCTGTTTGGGGAGGGTTTTTTGGAAGGGACATCCTGCGTGACACTGCAGTGCCACTCCTAGATGGGCCCGGTGTTTGTGTCGGCCACTAGGGTCGCTAATCTTACTCACACAGCTACCTCATTGCGCCTCTTTTTTTCTTTGCGTCATGTGCTGTTTGGGGAGGGTTTTTTGGAAGGGACATCCTGCGTGACACTGCAGTGCCACTCCTAGATGGGCCCGGTGTTTGTGTCGGCCACTAGGGTCGCTTATCTTTCTCACACAGTCAGCTACCTCATTGCGCCTCTTTTTTTCTTTGCGTCATGTGCTGTTTGGGGAGGGTTTTTTGGAAGGGACATCCTGCGTGACACTGCAGTGCCACTCCTAGATGGGCACGGTGTTTGTGTCGGCCACTAGGGTCGCTTATCTTACTCACACAGCGACCTCGGTGCAAATTTTAGGACTAAAAATAATATTGTGAGGTGTGATGTGTTCAGAATAGGCTGAAAATGAGTGTAAATTATGTTTTTTGAGGTTAATAATACTTTGGGATCAAAATGACCCCCAAATTCTATGATTTAAGCTGTTTTTTAGTGTTTTTTGAAAAAAATACCCGAATCCAAAACACACCCGAATCCGACAAAAAAAATTCGGTGAGGTTTTGCCAAAACGCGGTCGAACCCAAAACACGGCCGCGGAACCGAACCCAAAACCAAAACACAAAACCCGAAAAGTTTCAGGCGCTCATCACTAATCATCACCGATGGCCACACATACTGACATAATATATCATCACCGATTGTCTCACATACTGAGATAATATGTCATCACCAATGGTCACACATACTGAGATAATATATCATCAACGATTCTCACACATACTGAGATAATATATCATCACCGATGCCCACACATACTGAGATAATATACCATCACCGATTGTCACACATACTGAGATAATATGTCATCACCGATGGTCACACATACTGGGATAATACATTATCACCGATGGCCACACATACTGAGATAATATATCATCACCGATGGTCACACATACTGAGATAATATGTCATCACCGATGGTCACACACAACGAGATAATATATCATCACCGATGGCCACACACACTGAGATAATATATTATCACCGATGGCCACACACATTGAGATAATATATCATCACCGATGGCCACACATGCCAAGATACTATATCATCACCAGTTAACTTATCACACATACTGAGATAATATATCATCACCGATGGCCACACATACTGAGATAATATATCATCACCGATGGCCACACATGCCAAGATACTATATCCTCACCAGTTATCACACATACTGAGAAAATATATCATCACCGATGGCCATACATACTGAGATAATATATCATCACAGATGGCCGCACATACTGAGATAATATATCATCACCGATGGTCACACATACTGAGATAATATGTCATCACTGATGGTCACACATACTGAGATAATATATCATCACCGATGGCCACACATACTGACATAATATATCATCAAAGATTGTCACACATACTGAGATAATACATTATCACCGATGGCCACACATACTGAGATAATATATCATCACCGATGGCCACACACACTGAGATAATTAATCATCACCGATGGCCACAAACACTGAGGTAATATATCATCACCGATGGTCACACATACTGAGATAATATATCAACACCGATGGCCACACATACTGACATAATATATCATCACCGATGGCCACACATACTAACATAATATATCATCACCGATGGCCACACATACTGACATAATATATCATCACCGATGGCCACACACAATCAGATAATATATCATCACCAATGGTCACACACACTGAGATAATATATCATCACCGATGGTCACACATACTGAGATAATATATCATCACCGATGGCCACACACACTAAGATAATATATCATCCCCGATGGCCACACACATTGAGATAGTATATCATCCCCGATGCCCACACATACTGAGATAATATGTCATCACCGATGGACACACATACTGAGATAATATATCATCACCGATGGTCACACATACTGAGATAATATATCAACACCGATTGTCACACATACTGAGATAATACATTATCACTGATGTCCACACATACTGAGATAATATATCGTCACCGATGGTCAAACATACTGAGATAATATGTCTTTACCTATGGTCACACACACTGAGATAATTAATCATCACCGATGGCCACACATACTGACCTAATATATCATCAACGATTGTCACACATACTGATATAATACATTATCACCGATGACCACACACACTGAGTTAATTAATCATCACCGATGGCCACACACACTGAGGTAATATATCATCACCGATGGTCACACATACTGATATAATATATCAACACCTATGGCCACACATACTGACATAATATATCATCACCGATGGCCACACATACTAACATAATATATCATCACCGATGGCCACACATACTGACATAATATATCATCACCGATGGCCACACACAATCAGATAATATATCATCACCAATGGTCACACACACTGAGATAATATATCATCACCGATGGTCACACATACTGACATAATATATCATCACCGATGGCCACACACACTGAGATAATATATCATCACTGATGGCCACACATACTGAGATAATATATCATCACCGATGGCCACACATACTGAGATAATATATCATCACCGATGGCCGCACATACTGACATAATATATCATCACCGATTGTCACACAAACTGAGATAATACATTATCACCGATGGCCACACATACTGAGATAATATATCACCACCGATGGTCACACATACTGAGATAATATGTCATCACCGATGGTCACACATACTGAGATAATATATCATCACCGATGCCCACACATACTGAGATAATATATCATCACCGATTGTCACACATACTGAGATAATATGTCTTCACCGATTGTCACACATACTGAGATAATACATTATCACCGATGGCCACACATACTGAGATAATATATCATCACCGATGGTCACATATACTGAGATAATATGTCTTCACCTATGGTCACACACACTGAGATAATTAATCATCACCGATGGCCACACACACTGAGATAATATATCATCACCGATGGCCACACAAACTGAGAAAAAATATCATCACCGATGGCCGCACATACTGAGATAATATATCATCACCGATTGTCACACAAACTGAGATAATACATTATCACCGATGGCCACACATACTGAGATAATATATCACCACCGATGGTCACACATACTGAGATAATATGTCATCACCGATGGTCACACACACCGAGATAATATATCATCACCGTTGGCCACACACACTGAAATAATTAATCATCACCGATGGCCACACACACTGAGATAATATATTATCACCGATGGCCACACATGCCAAGATACTATATCATCACCAGTTATCACACATACTGAGATAATATATCATCACCGATGGCCATACATACTGACATAATATATCATCACCGATGGCCACACATACTAACTTAATATATCATCACCGATGGCCACACATACTGACATAATATATCATCACCGATGGCCACACACAATCAGATAATATATCATCACCAATGGTCACACACACTGAGATAATATATCATCACCGATGGTCACACATACTGAGATAATATATCATCACCGATGGCCACACACACTAAGATAATATATCATCCCCGATGGCCACACACATTGAGATAGTATATCATCCCCGATGCCCACACATACTGAGATAATATGTCATCACCGATGGACACACATACTGAGATAATATATCATCACCGATGGTCACACATACTGAGATAATATATCAACACCGATTGTCACACATACTGAGATAATACATTATCACTGATGTCCACACATACTGAGATAATATATCGTCTCCGATGGTCAAACATACTGAGATAATATGTCTTTACCTATGGTCACACACACTGAGATAATTAATCATCACCGATGGCCACACATACTGACCTAATATATCATCAACGATTGTCACACATACTGATATAATACATTATCACCGATGACCACACACACTGAGTTAATTAATCATCACCGATGGCCACACACACTGAGGTAATATATCATCACCGATGGTCACACATACTGATATAATATATCAACACCTATGGCCACACATACTGACATAATATATCATCACCGATGGCCACACATACTAACATAATATATCATCACCGATGGCCACACATACTGACATAATATATCATCACCGATGGCCACACACAATCAGATAATATATCATCACCAATGGTCACACACACTGAGATAATATATTATCACCGATGGTCACACATACTGACATAATATATCATCACCGATGGCCACACACACTGAGATAATATATCATCACTGATGGCCACACATACTGAGATAATATATCATCACCGATGGCCACACATACTGAGATAATATATCATCACCGATGGCCGCACATACTGACATAATATATCATCACCGATTGTCACACAAACTGAGATAATACATTATCACCGATGGCCACACATACTGAGATAATATATCACAACCGATGGTCACACATACTGAGATAATATGTCATCACCGATGGTCACACATACTGACATAATATATCATCACCGATGGCCACACATACTGAGATAATATATCATCACCGATGCCCACACATACTGAGATAATATATCATCACCGATTGTCACACATACTGAGATAATATGTCTTCACCGATTGTCACACATACTGAGATAATACATTATCACCGATGGCCACACATACTGAGATAATATATCATCACCGATGGTCACATATACTGAGATAATATGTCTTCACCTATGGTCACACACACTGAGATAATTAATCATCACCGATGGCCACACACTGAGATAATATATCATCACCGATGGCCACACAAACTGAGAAAAAATATCATCACCGATGGCCACACATACTGACATAATATATCATCACCGATTGTCACACAAACTGAGATAATACATTATCACCGATGGCCACACATACTGAGATAATATATCACCACCGATGGTCACACATACTGAGATAATATGTCATCACCGATGGTCACACACACCGAGATAATATATCATCACCGTTGGCCACACACACTGAAATAATTAATCATCACCGATGGCCACACACACTGAGATAATATATCATCACCAATGGCCACACATGCCAAGATACTATATCATCACCAGTTATCACACATACTGAGATAATATATCATCACCGATGGCCATACATACTGACATAATATATCATCACCGATGGCCGCACATACTGAGATAATATATCATCTCCGATGGTCACACACACTGAGATAATATGTCATCACCAATGGTCACACATATTGAGATAATATATCATCAACGATTCTCACACATACTGAGATAATATATCATCACTGATGCCCACACATACTGAGATAATATACCATCACTGATTGTCACACATACTGAGATAATATGTCATCACCGATGGTCATGCATACTGGGATAATACATTATCACCGTTGGCCACACATACTGAGATAATATATCATCACCGATGGACACACATACGGAGATAATATATCATCACCGATGGTCACACACACTGAGATAATTAATCATCACCGATGGCCACACACACTGAGATAATATGTCATCACCGATGGCCACACACACTGAGATAATTATTCATCACTGATGGCCACACACACTGAGATAATATATCATCACCTATGGCTACACATGCCAAGATACTATATCATCACCAGTTATCACACATACTGAGATAATATATCATCACCAATGGCCACACATACTGAGATAATATATCATCACCGATGGCCACACATACTGACATAATATATCATCACCGATGGCCTCACACAATGAGATAATATATCATCACCAATGGTCACACACACTGAGATAATATATCATCACCGATGGTCACACATACTGAGATAATATATCATCACCGATAGCCACACACACTGAGATAATATATCATCACCGATGGTCACACATACTGAGATAATATATCATCACCGATGGCCACACATACTGAGATAATATATCATCACCGATGGCCACACATACTGAGATAATATATCATCACCGATAGCCACACACACTGAGATAATATATCATCACCGATGGTCACACATACTGAGATAATATATCATCACCGATGGCCACACACACTGAGATAATATATCATCACCGACAGGGACGGATTGGGAGATAAAAGTGGCCCTGGAAAAAATTCTAGAAGTGGCCTTGTGGGCGGCATCAAATCAACTGTAGGCGGGATCAATACAAAAGTAGGCGGGATTACTGCTTCAAAATATAATGTAGGCGGAGTTACACCAACAAAAGGCAGATCATGTTAGTGTTCACTCTAGGATTTTTAGGGCAGGGTGCTGATCACAGGGAGGGCATATTTTTCATTCGGGTGGGCACTTTTTTAAGTTAGAAGGGCAAAATTACGTACAGTACATACTATAATGCTTGGTGCTCCCATTCCCACAGGACAAAGTATGGACAGTGCGCGCCGAAGGCGCGCGTCAAAAATTTAGGGGCGTTGTTTCATGTGGAAGGGGCGTGGCCACATAACAGTGGCAATTCACATTACACCACACAGTAGTGCACCTAATACACAATGCACCAGGTAGAACCTCCTATACACACTGCGACAAGTAGAGCACGTTATACATATTGCGCCAGATAGAGCATGTTATACACATTGCGCCAGGTAGAGAGCACTGAGACACACTGCACCAGGTAGAGAGCACTGAGGCACATTGCACCAGGTAGAGCACTGAGGCTCATTGCACCAGGTAGAGAGCACAGAGACACATTGCACCAGGTAGAGCACTGAGACACACTGCACCAGGTAGAGAGCACTGAGGCACATTGCACCAGGTAGAGAGCACTGAGGCACATTGCACCAGGTAGAGAGCACTGAGGCACATTGCACCAGGTAGAGAGCACAGAGACACATTGCACCAGGTAGAAAGCACTGAGGCATATTGCACCAGGTAGACAGTACAGAGACACATTGCACCAGGTAGAGAGCACTGAGGCACACTTCACCATGTAGAGAGCACTAAGGCATACTGCACCATGTAGAGAGCACTGAGGCACACTGCACCATGTAGAGAGCACTGAGGCACATTGCACCAGGTAGAGAGTACTGCAACACATTGCACCAGGTAGAGAGCACAGAGACACATTGCACCAGGTAGAGAGCACAGAGACACATTGCACCAGGTAGAGAGCACAGAGACACACTGCACCAGGTAGAGAGCACAGAGACACACTGCACCAGGTAGAGAGCACAGAGACACATTGCACCAGGTAGAGAGCACAGAGACACATTGCACCAGGTAGAGAGCACTGAGACACACTGCACCAAGTAGAGAGCACCGAGACACATTGCACCAGGTAGAGAGCACAGAGACACATTGCACCAGGTAGAGAGCACAGAGACACATTGCACCAGGTAGAGAGCACAGAGAAACATTGCACCAGGTAGAGAGCTCCGAGAAACATTGCACCAGGTAGAGAGCACTGAGACACACTGCACCAGGTAGAGAGCACTGAGGCACACTGCACCAGGTAGAGAGCACTGAGGCACACTGCACCAGGTAGAGAGCACTGAGACACACTGCACCAGGTAGAGAGCACTGAGACACACTGCACCAGGTAGAGAGCACTGAGACACACTGTACCAGATAGAGAGCACTGAGACACATTGCACCAGGTAGAGAGCACTGAGACACACTGCACCAGATAGAGAGCACTGAAACACACTGCATCAGGTAGAGAGCACTGAGACACACTGCACCAGATAGAGAGCACTGAGGCACATTGCACCAGGTAGAGAGCACTGAGACACACTGCACCAGGTAGAGAGCACTGAGACACATTGCACCAGGTAGAGAGCACTGAGACACATTGCACCAGGTAGAGAGCACTGAGGCACACTGCACCAGGTAGAGAGCACTGAGGCACACTGCACCAGGTAGAGAGCACTGAGGCACACTGCACCAGGTAGAGAGCACTGAGGCACACTGTAACAAAAAAATAAAAAAGCGAGAAACCTGGTCCAATGCACTAAAGGGGATCCATGTTTATGGATCCCCTTTCCCTGAATGCCGGGACCCCACTGTGACTCCTGTCACTAGAGGACCTGGCAGCAAATCAGGGAGCGTTACGTCATAGCACTCTCCTGATTGGCTGAGCGCTCCTGGCCTGTCAATCAGACGGAGTGGTCCTCCATTATAGTCAATGGTGGGAAAATTGCGGTCTGCGGATAATCGAGAGGTTAATTGAGGTCACTCTTGTGGGTGACATCAATTAACTTTGCGGTTAGCCGCAGACATCTAAACCCCCAGACACAAAAGTACACCTCACACCCCCATACATAAAATTACACCTCACACCCCCAGACACAAAATTACACCTGACACCTATAAAATTACACCTCACACCCCAAGACACAAAATTACACCTCACACCCATAAAATGATACCTCACACCCATAAATTTACACCTCACACCCCCAGAAACAAAATTACACCTCACACCCTAGACATAAAATTACACCTCACCGCAGACATAAAATTACACCCGACACCTATAAAATTACACCCGACACCCATAAAACTACACCTCACACCCCCAGACATAAAATTACACCCGACACCAATAAAACTACACCTCACACCCCCAGACATAAAATTACACCTCACACCCCCAGACATAAAATTACACCCGACACCTATAAAATTACACCCGACACCCATAAAACTACACCTCACACCCCCAGACATAAAATTACACCTCACACCCCAAGACACAAAATTACACCTCACACCCCATGACACAAAATTACACCTCACACCCAGGACACTAAATTACACCTCACACCCCAAGATACTAAATTACACCTCACACTGTTAAAATTACACCTCACACCCCAAGACTCAAAATTACACCTGACACCTATAAAATTACACCTCACACTCCCAGACATAAAATGAAACCAGACACCTATAAAATTACAGGGGAAAAAAGTTGCTGCGCCTGTGTCAATCACTTGTATACTATACCAGACTAATGTCTTTATTCTGGGATTTTACAGTGCAAAAAGATATATACGTTCGCCTCTATAGAGAGTTATGTGTTACTCTCAAGATTAATAGAACGGAAAAAGGGAAGAAATAGAGGCGCTCATTTCATTTCAACACTGTAAAAGTATAAATTCATCACAACCAAGGGGTAATAAAATTTAATTATTTATTCTTAAATTAAATAAGTAAAAAATACACTAATATGTACAGAACCACTTTGTTGAGCACAGGATATATATAAAAATCACAGTTGATAATCCCTATTCTCACAAATTTGCCACATATATAATAAATCGCTCACATGTATTGCTTGTGTTACTACAACAAACAATTAGAAAAGTGATACACACTAATCAGCTCCCAACAGTCCCAGTGTATCAACTGTTATAATACTGTAACCAAGACTGTTATATAGCACAATTGCTGGTTGAGAGTGCATTAATTAGAGACAGTGAGTTGCGTCTTGAGGATGTTATAATGTATGATACAATGTCTCAACGTTCCAAGGACCAATTGTATGGAATATTTGTTGAATTACCTCTCCAGTTGGGCTGTAAGACCCGAGCGTCCTCAGGTCGATGCAATTGCCCAGTGAACAGTAGAAGGGAGGGTCTGTCCATACACTTGGAATCCCGTAATTGTCCGATTCTTCCCCTGGGCGTGCACCGCCCACTGCAGTGTGTGGGGAGAGACAGGTGTGCGGCTGATTAGATCGGAGCCGCTGCGGGAATCCAGCACTCTGTAATGCTTCTCTAATGCTCTCTGGACTTGTGCTGTCCGTGAGTAGTGAGAGGGAGAGAAGTAAGCGCCCGGCCACTGTCGGCTGATGTTGCGGTTTCGTGCACCGTTAACCGTTCGCTCCTATGACCGGTAAGATGGAGCTGTGGATGATATCCCAGAGCGTGCGGCAATTGTGTGAGAAAGAGGGAGGAGTCCTGACGCGTTTCGTCACGCAACACGTGACTTTTTCAAAGATGACTCCTATAGCCGTGTCAGTTCTATTTAAAGTGCTCACAATCAAACACTCACATATTTAATCAGTGCAATCAGTGGCAAATAAATAAAACCATTTAATAAGACACCCTTAGTTGTGTGAATAGCAGTGGTTTAGCTGATAGTTAAACCTGGGCTCTCTCTGTCTACAGGTAATATCGTCAAATACAATTGATAAATTAATATAATGATCTATAAAACAATGGCGGAGTTGACTGATGACTATATAATACATTACATGATTTAAATATAAACGGGAAAATATAAAAACATATAACAATTAGATAAAAAAAAAAAAACAGAAAAATATATAATTTACTTTCTTTATGTTATTTAAAACAACACTAATCTAAATTAAATAAAAAATGTTAAAAAATAATGATAATCTCATCCTGTAGCTGACTATCAGCATCAGTCTAATTATATTCAGTACAATAGTGCTTAAGTTGGAAAATTATATACAATCGGAGGAGACTTATCTATATCCCAAGGAAAAAGAGGAAACATATAGACATATAGGTGCGTAGGACCTGATGGCATGTGGAAATTGCATATTCACAATTGAATTTATTAAATTGTGAATTTATACAATATTAATTTTTATATACTCTTTATTTTTATCTTTAATTTTTAATTATTTTTTAATTTTTAATTTATTATATATTTTATTTTTAATATATTTATTTGATTTCTATTATTTATTATTTATTAGTTTAATTGAATGACCCCCCCCCTTTTTTTTGGGATTCTATTATATTGAACAGGACCCCAAATATGGGTCCTGCTCCGGTGTATTATATTTACCTATATAAGACAAATGTATGGAAGCGGAGTCCCAGCTTCCCCCCCGCCTTAAAGGAAGGCACACGGATACTCAACCATCCAGACACTATAAATACTCGGTAAGGGAGGGGGGAAAAAAAGTGAAAGGGGGAACAGGGGCAGAAACCAAGGTGGAGGGATATTAAATATGAGCAGAGGACTAATCGTATCTTGAGATAAATTAGGGATCGATCTCAATACACTCATTGAGGCCCTCCGGATTGAGGGTCCCCAATCGGTGGATCCAGAAATTCTCCCGATAGCACAGTCTGCTAAACCTGTCACCACCTCTTTGGGTAAGACTGATGATTTCAATGCCTACAATTACTAAACCTTTAGGGTCACTATTATGGAAGTGAAAAAAATGTTTTGAGACTCCATGATTCAAATAGGCCTTCAAAATATTTCGCCTATGTTCTAAAAAACGGATTCTCAACTTGCGTGTGGTCCTCCCTATATAGCGGAGGCCACAAGGACACACTAACATATAAATGATATATTCACTATTACAATTAATGAATGATTTAATTTTATGTTCTTCTCCTGCAGAGGATGAAAAGGTATGTACATTGTTCTGAATGTGAGAACATGTGATACAATTGCCCAGACCACATCTAAAACAGCCATTTGGTTTAGTTGTTAGCCAGGAGGCTGAATGTTTCTGAGTCTCATTCGTCCCTAATCTCTTATCTACAAAAAGACTCGGGGCAAGATGTTGTGTCAAATTCTCCGACTTTTTAAAGATAATAGAGGGTGACTGACCAATAACGGGTTTAAGGATCTTATCCATAAGCAATATACGAAAGTTGTTCTTCAGAACCTTTTTTATCTTGCCAGAAGCACTATTGAACTTAGAGAAAAAGTGTGGACAATTTTCTTTAAAGGATGTATTCTCAACCCTATGATGGAGAAGTTCTTCCCGATCAAATTTATTTGCCTTTTCCAAAGCTGAATTAATCAAGTCCAGAGGATAACCTCTGGTTTTGAGTGCATTCGTAAGTTCAAGTGCTTGTATATTAAAATCTTCCTGGTTACTGCAATTACGCCGAATTCGGCGCAGTTGTCCCAGTGGGATATTTTCTAACCAAGGTCTAGCGTGCATACTCTCAAAATGGAGGAAGTTATAATTATCAACTTCCTTCCTAAATGTCTTCGTAACGATGGAGCCGTCCAAAACAGAAATGAAAATGTCAAGAAAGGAAACCGACTTATTGTCCACAGTGCAAGTGAACTGTAAATTAAATTCATTATTGTTAAGGAGTGTCGTGAAGTGAGTAAATTGTGAGTAATCTCCATCAAAAATGAAAAACAAATCATCTATGTAACGGCCATAGAAGACGAGGTCCGCGCCCAAGTCCCTCCCCCATATGTGCGCGTTTTCAAACGCGCCCATATATATGTTGGCGAAACTGGGCGCGAACCTCGTCCCCATGGCCGTCCCAAGTATCTGTAAATAATAAATTTTGTTAAAAATAAAATAATTATGAGACAGAATAAATGAAATTGATTCCACAATAAATTTGCGTAATCTATCTGACATAATGTCTATATTAGACAATTGTTGTTCAATTACCGCCACTCCCTTCATATGGGGAATGTTGGAGTACAGTGAGTTAACGTCACATGTGACAAAAAAATATGTGGATTTCCACTTAATTTTTGCCATGGAGTTTAAAAAGGCAGTGGTATCACTAATATGTGAGCGTAATGATACAGCGTGTGGTTGCAAAAAGAAATCAACAAAATGTGATAAATTAGCAGTGAGGGACCCAACACCAGAAATAATGGGTCTACCCGGGGGAGTGATCAGTGATTTGTGTATTTTGGGAAGGTGATAATAAGTGGGTGTGATAGGGTGTGAAGGGATCAAATAGTCGGCCTCTTCTCTTGATAGGGCTCCATCATTAAACGCATCTTGTACCATTGAACTAAGTTCTGCCAGAAAGACTTTAGTGGGATTAGTTGTCAATTTTGTATAAAGATTAATATCCCCCAATTGTCTTTCGGCCTCTGAAACATAGTCCGCTGTATTTTGGATGACGATCCCCCCTCCCTTGTCAGCTGGCTTAATGACAAGGGAGGGGTCTCTCATCAATTTCTGTAGAGATTTTTGTTCACGAATATGCAAATTCTGTTTATACTTGACTATCTTAGCTTCCTTGATGCATAAATCGTTAAAGTCATCAAGAGTTTTACGATAAAAAATATCTATTTGCGGACTCCTGTAATGCAGAGGAAAAAATTGAGACCTGTTTTTAAATCTATTCAATCGTTCACCAGATCCCGCCGCATTGTAGAGCGGTATTGGTCCTGAAGAGACATGGCTCTCTGCTTGGAGTGACTCCAATGATTCAATAGCAGCTAAATCTTGGTCATCTAACAACGCGCACATATGGGGGAGGGACTTGGGCGCGGACCTCGCCTTCTATGGCCGTTACATAGATGATTTGTTTTTCATTTTTGATGGAGATTACTCACAATTTACTCACTTCACGACACTCCTTAACAATAATGAATTTAATTTACAGTTCACTTGCACTGTGGACAATAAGTCGGTTTCCTTTCTTGACATTTTCATTTCTGTTTTGGACGGCTCCATCGTTACGAAGACATTTAGGAAGGAAGTTGATAATTATAACTTCCTCCATTTTGAGAGTATGCACGCTAGACCTTGGTTAGAAAATATCCCACTGGGACAACTGCGCCGAATTCGGCGTAATTGCAGTAACCAGGAAGATTTTAATATACAAGCACTTGAACTTACGAATGCACTCAAAACCAGAGGTTATCCTCTGGACTTGATTAATTCAGCTTTGGAAAAGGCAAATAAATTTGATCGGGAAGAACTTCTCCATCATAGGGTTGAGAATACATCCTTTAAAGAAAATTGTCCACACTTTTTCTCTAAGTTCAATAGTGCTTCTGGCAAGATAAAAAAGGTTCTGAAGAACAACTTTCCTATATTGCTTATGGATAAGATCCTTAAACCCGTTATTGGTCAGTCACCCTCTATTATCTTTAAAAAGTCGGAGAATTTGACACAACATCTTGCCCCGAGTCTTTTTGTAGATAAGAGATTAGGGACGAATGAGACTCAGAAACATTCAGCCTCCTGGCTAACAACTAAACCAAATGGCTGTTTTAGATGTGGTCTGGGCAATTGTATCACATGTTCTCACATTCAGAACAATGTACATACCTTTTCATCCTCTGCAGGAGAAGAACATAAAATTAAATCATTCATTAATTGTAATAGTGAATATATCATTTATATGTTAGTGTGTCCTTGTGGCCTCCGCTATATAGGGAGGACCACACGCAAGTTGAGAATCCGTTTTTTAGAACATAGGCGAAATATTTTGAAGGCCTATTTGAATCATGGAGTCTCAAAACATTTTTTTCACTTCCATAATAGTGACCCTAAAGGTTTAGTAATTGTAGGCATTGAAATCATCAGTCTTACCCAAAGAGGTGGTGACAGGTTTAGCAGACTGTGCTATCGGGAGAATTTCTGGATCCACCGATTGGGGACCCTCAATCCGGAGGGCCTCAATGAGTGTATTGAGATCGATCCCTAATTTATCTCAAGATACGATTAGTCCTCTGCTCATATTTAATATCCCTCCACCTTGGTTTCTGCCCCTGTTCCCCCTTTCACTTTTTTTCCCCCCTCCCTTACCGAGTATTTATAGTGTCTGGATGGTTGAGTATCCGTGTGCCTTCCTTTAAGGCGGGGGGGAAGCTGGGACTCCGCTTCCATACATTTGTCTTATATAGGTAAATATAATACACCGGAGCAGGACCCATATTTGGGGTCCTGTTCAATATAATAGAATCCCAAAAAAAAGGGGGGGGTCATTCAATTAAACTAATAAATAATAAATAATAGAAATCAAATAAATATATTAAAAATAAAATATATAATAAATTAAAAATTAAAAAATAATTAAAAATTAAAGATAAAAATAAAGAGTATATAAAAATTAATATTGTATAAATTCACAATTTAATAAATTCAATTGTGAATATGCAATTTCCACATGCCATCAGGTCCTACGCACCTATATGTCTATATGTTTCCTCTTTTTCCTTGGGATATAGATAAGTCTCCTCCGATTGTATATAATTTTCCAACTTAAGCACTATTGTACTGAATATAATTAGACTGATGCTGATAGTCAGCTACAGGATGAGATTATCATTATTTTTTAACATTTTTTATTTAATTTAGATTAGTGTTGTTTTAAATAACATAAAGAAAGTAAATTATATATTTTTCTGTTTTTTTTTTTTTATCTAATTGTTATATGTTTTTATATTTTCCCGTTTATATTTAAATCATGTAATGTATTATATAGTCATCAGTCAACTCCGCCATTGTTTTATAGATCATTATATTAATTTATCAATTGTATTTGACGATATTACCTGTAGACAGAGAGAGCCCAGGTTTAACTATCAGCTAAACCACTGCTATTCACACAACTAAGGGTGTCTTATTAAATGGTTTTATTTATTTGCCACTGATTGCACTGATTAAATATGTGAGTGTTTGATTGTGAGCACTTTAAATAGAACTGACACGGCTATAGGAGTCATCTTTGAAAAAGTCACGTGTTGCGTGACGAAACGCGTCAGGACTCCTCCCTCTTTCTCACACAATTGCCGCACGCTCTGGGATATCATCCACAGCTCCATCTTACCGGTCATAGGAGCGAACGGTTAACGGTGCACGAAACCGCAACATCAGCCGACAGTGGCCGGGCGCTTACTTCTCTCCCTCTCACTACTCACGGACAGCACAAGTCCAGAGAGCATTAGAGAAGCATTACAGAGTGCTGGATTCCCGCAGCGGCTCCGATCTAATCAGCCGCACACCTGTCTCTCCCCACACACTGCAGTGGGCGGTGCACGCCCAGGGGAAGAATCGGACAATTACGGGATTCCAAGTGTATGGACAGACCCTCCCTTCTACTGTTCACTGGGCAATTGCATCGACCTGAGGACGCTCGGGTCTTACAGCCCAACTGGAGAGGTAATTCAACAAATATTCCATAAAATTGGTCCTTGGAACGTTGAGACATTGTATCATACATTATAACATCCTCAAGACGCAACTCACTGTCTCTAATTAATGCACTCTCAACCAGCAATTGTGCTATATAACAGTCTTGGTTACAGTATTATAACAGTTGATACACTGGGACTGTTGGGAGCTGATTAGTGTGTATCACTTTTCTAATTGTTTGTTGTAGTAACACAAGCAATACATGTGAGCGATTTATTATATATGTGGCAAATTTGTGAGAATAGGGATTATCAACTGTGATTTTTATATATATCCTGTGCTCAACAAAGTGGTTCTGTACATATTAGTGTATTTTTTACTTATTTAATTTAAGAATAAATAATTAAATTTTATTACCCCTTGGTTGTGATGAATTTATACTTTTACAGTGTTGAAATGAAATGAGCGCCTCTATTTCTTCCCTTTTTCCGACCTATAAAATTACACCTGACACCAATAAAACTACACCTCACACCCCAAGACACAAAATTACACCTCACACCCAGGACACTAAATTACACCTCACACCCCAAGATACTAAATTACACCTCACAACCCAAGATACTAAATTACACCTCACACCCCAAGATACTAAATTACACCTTACACCGTTAAAATTACACCTCACACCCCAGGAGACAAAATTACACCTCACACCCATAAAATTACACCTCACACCCCCAGACATAAAATTACACCCAACACTCATAAAACTACACCTCACACCCCAAGACACAAAATGACACCTCACACCCCAGGACACTAAATTACACCTCACACCCCAAGATACTAAATTACACCTCACACCCCAAGACATAAAATTACACCTCACTCCCCAAGACACAAAATTACACCTCACTCCCCAAGACACAAAATTACACCTCACTCCCCAAGACACAAAATTACATCTCACACCCATAAAATTACACCTCACACCCATAGACATAAAATTATACCTCACATCCCAAGACATAAAATTACCCCCGACACCTATAAAATTACACCCGACACCCCAAGACACAAAATTACACCTCACTCCCCAAGACACAAAATTACACCTTGCACCCATAAAATGACATCTCACACCCCCAAACATAAAATTACACCTCACTCCCCCAAGCACAAAATTACACCTCACCCCCCTACACAAAATTACACCTCACCCCCCCTACACAAAATTACACCTTACCCCCCTAACACAAAATTACACCTCACCCATAAAATTACACCTCACACCTCCAGAGCACTGTACACGAGTCATACCACCTCACCTCTCCTACTGTAGAATGTGTGCACCCACCGCGGCCGCACCTTCTCTTCCTGCAAGGTCCGCGCTGATTACGTCTGTGGCGCTTGGCGCGCGGACCTCCTCTTCAGGTCAGCCGGTTGGGGACTGGGCCGCTGACTAGAAAACGGCCGCTGCATTGCCCACAATGAAGCAAGTGACATAGAGGGGGGGCGGGGACGGTTCTGTGGCCGCAGCAAGGCATAAGCAGAGTATGTGGAGGGGGGCGTGGCCGGCTCTCCTGATAGCGGCCGCTGCAGCAAGGCATAAGCAGATGACATGGGGGGGTGTGGCCGGCTCCCCTGATAGCGGCCATTGGCCGAAGCAGCTAGGTGACTAGTGACGTGCCGTGGGGGGGGGGGAGGCCGCACACAGGCATAAGCTGTTGAGGGGAAGGGTGGGGCAGCATGAGATGGTGATTTGCAGGGCCGCCTCTCCTGACAGCGGCCGCAGACTGTATTACATTTTGCAGGTATTGTGCCTGCCTGGTAACGCAGAGGGGGGCGGGGCCGCGTAGGACAGGCGGCCCCACGACCCAATCGGCCCCCCGGGGAAACTCCCGGTGACTTCTATGGCCAATCCGGCCCTGATCACCGATGGCCACACACACTGAGATAATATATCATCACCGATGGCCACACACACTGAGATAATATAGCATCACCGATGGCCACACACACTGAGATAATATAGCATCACCGATGGCCACACACATTGAGATAGTATATCATCCCCGATGCCCACACATACTGAGATAAATATCATCACCTATGGCTACACATGCCAAGATACTATATCATCACCAGTTATCACACATACTGAGATAATATATCATCACCAATGGCCACACATACTGAGATAATATATCATCACCGATGGCCACACATACTGAGATAATATATCATCACCGATGGCCACACATACTGACATAATATATCATCACCGATTGTCACACAAACTGAGATAATATATTATCACCGATGGCCACACATACTGAGATAATATATCACCACCGATGGTCACACATACTGAGATAATATGTCATCACCGATGGTCACACATACTGACATAATATATCATCACCGATGGCCACACATACTGAGATAATATATCATCACCGATGCCCACACATACTGAGATAATATATCATCACCGATTGTCACACATACTAAGATAATATGTCTTCACCGATTGTCACACATACTGAGATAATACATTATCACCGATGGCCACACATACTGAGATAATATATCATCACCGATGGTCACATATACTGAGATAATATGTCTTCACCTATGGTCACACACACTGAGATAATTAATCATCACCGATGGCCACACACACACTGAGATAATATATCATCACCGATGGCCACACAAACTGAGAAAAAATATCATCACCGATGGCCGCACATACTGACATAATATATCATCACCGATTGTCACACAAACTGAGATAATACATTATCACCGATGGCCACACATACTGAGATAATATATCACCACCGATGGTCACACATACTGAGATAATATGTCATCACCGATGGTCACACACACCGAGATAATATATCATCACCGTTGGCCACACACACTGAAATAATTAATCATCACCGATGGCCACACACACTGAGATAATATATCATCACCGATGGCCACACATGCCAAGATACTATATCATCACCAGTTATCACACATACTGAGATAATATATCATCACCGATGGCCATACATACTGACATAATATATCATCACCGATGGCCGCACATACTGAGATAATATATCATCTCCGATGGTCACACACACTGAGATAATATGTCATCACCAATGGTCACACATACTGAGATAATATATCATCAACGATTCTCACACATACTGAGATAATATATCATCACCGATGCCCACACATACTGAGATAATATACCATCACCGATTGTCACACATACTGAGATAATATGTCATCACCGATGGTCACACATACTGGGATAATACATTATCACCGTTGGCCACACATACTGAGATAATATATCATCACCGATGGACACACATACGGAGATAATATATCATCACCGATGGTCACACACACTGAGATAATTAATCATCACCGATGGCCACACACACTGAGATAATATGTCATCACCGATGGCCACACACACTGAGATAATTATTCATCACTGATGGCCACACACACTGAGATAATATATCATCACCTATGGCTACACATGCCAAGATACTATATCATCACCAGTTATCACACATACTGAGATAATATATCATCACCAATGGCCACACATACTGAGATAATATATCATCACCGATGGCCACACATACTGACATAATATATCATCACCGATGGCCTCACACAATGAGATAATATATCATCACCAATGGTCACACACACTGAGATAATATATCATCACCGATGGTCACACATACTGAGATAATATATCATCACCGATAGCCACACACACTGAGATAATATATCATCACTGATGGCCACACACACTGAGATAATATATCATCACCGATGGCCACACACACTGAGATAATATATCATCACCGATGGCCACACACACTGAGATAATATAGCATCACCGATGGACACACACACTGAGATAATATAGCATCACCGATGGCCACACACATTGAGATAGTATATCATCCCCGATGCCCACACATACTGAGATAATATATCATCACCGATGGACACACATACTGAGATAATATATCATCACCGATTGTCACACATACTGAGATAAATATCATCACCTATGGCTACACATGCCAAGATACTATATCATCACCAGTTATCACACATACTGAGATAATATATCATCACCAATGGCCACACATACTGAGATAATATATCATCACCGATGGCAACACATACTGAGATAATATATCATCACCGATGGCCACACATACTGAGATAATATATCATCACCGATGGCCGCACATACTGAGATAATATATCATCACCGATGATCACACATACTGAGATAATATGTCTTAACCGATGGTCACACACACTGAGATAATATATCATCACTAGAGATGAGCGGGTTCGGTTTCTTTGAATCCGAACCCGCACGAACTTCACTTTTTTTTTCACGGGTCCGAGCGACTCGGATCTTCCCGCCTTGCTCGGTTAACCCGAGCGCGCCCGAACGTCATCATGACGCTGTCGGATTCTCGCGAGACTCGGATTCTATATAAGGAGCCGCGCATCGCCGCCATTTTCACACGTGCATTGAGATTGATAGGGAGAGGACGTGGCTGGCGTCCTCTCCATTTAGATTAGATTTAGAAGAGAGAGAGAGAGATTGCTGTGATACTGTAGATTAGAAGAGAGTGCAGACAGAGTTTAGTGACTGACGACCACAGTGACCAGTGACCACCAGAGACAGTGCAGTTGAACTTGTTTGTTTTATTTAATAATATATCCGTTCTCTGCCTGAAAAAAACGATACACAGTCACACAGTGACTCAGTCTGTGTGCACTGCTCAGCCCAGTGTGCTGCACATCAATGTATTGTATTTGTATAAAGCTTATAATAATTGTGGGGGAGACTGGGGAGCACTGTAGGTTGTTGTTATAGCAGGAGCCAGGAGTACAATTGATAATATTATATTAAAATTAAACAGTGCACACTTTTGCTGCAGGAGTGCCACTGCCAGTGTGACTAGTGGTGACCAGTGCCTGACCACCAGTATATTAGTAGTATTGTATACTATCTCTTTATCAACCAGTCTATATTAGCAGCAGACACAGTACAGTGCGGTAGTTCACGGCTGTGGCTACCTCTGTGTCGGCACTCGGCAGGCAGTCCGTCCATCCATAATTGTATTATATACCACCTAACCGTGGTTTTTTTTTTCTTTCTTTATACCGTCGTCATAGTCATACTAGTTGTTACGAGTATACTACTATCTCTTTATCAACCAGTGTACAGTGCGGTAGTTCACGGCTGTGGCTACCTCTGTGTCGGCACTCGGCAGGCAGTCCGTCCATCCATAATTGTATTATAATATATACCACCTAACCGTGGTTTTTTTTTCATTCTTTATACCGTCGTCATACTAGTTGTTACGAGTATACTACTATCTCTTTATCAACCAGTGTACAGTGCGGTAGTTCACGGCTGTGGCTACCTCTGTGTCGGAACTCGGCAGGCAGTCCGTCCATCCATAATTGTATTATAATATATACCACCTAACCGTGGTTTTTTTTTCATTCTTTATACCGTCGTCATACTAGTTGTTACGAGTATACTACTATCTCTTTATCAACCAGTGTACAGTGCGGTAGTTCACGGCTGTGGCTACCTCTGTGTCGGAACTCGGCAGGCAGTCCGTCCATCCATAATTGTATTATAATATATACCACCTAACCGTGGTTTTTTTTTCATTCTTTATACCGTCGTCATACTAGTTGTTACGAGTATACTACTATCTCTTTATCAACCAGTGTACAGTGCGGTAGTTCACGGCTGTGGCTACCTCTGTGTCGGCACTCGGCAGGCAGTCCGTCCATCCATAATTGTATTATAATATATACCACCTAACCGTGGTTTTTTTTCATTCTTTATACCGTCGTCATACTAGTTGTTACGAGTATACTACTATCTCTTTATCAACCAGTGTACAGTGCGGTAGTTCACGGCTGTGGCTACCTCTGTGTCGGCACTCGGCAGGCAGTCCGTCCATCCATAATTGTATTATAATATATACCACCTAACCGTGGTTTTTTTTTCATTCTTTATACCGTCGTCATACTAGTTGTTACGAGTATACTACTATCTCTTTATCAACCAGTGTACAGTGCGGTAGTTCACGGCTGTGGCTACCTCTGTGTCGGCACTCGGCAGGCAGTCCGTCCATCCATAATTGTATTATATACCACCTAACCGTGGTTTTTTTATACCACCTAACCGTGGCAGTCCGTCCATAATTGTATACTAGTATCCAATCCATCCATCTCCATTGTTTACCTGAGGTGCCTTTTAGTTCTGCCTATAAAATATGGAGAACAAAAAAGTTGAGGTTCCAAAATTAGGGAAAGATGAAGATCCACTTCCACCTCGTGCTGAAGCTGCTGCCACTAGTCATGGCCGAGACGATGAAATGCCAGCAACGTCGTCTGCCAAGGCCGATGCCCAATGTCATAGTACAGAGCATGTCAAATCCAAAACACCAAATATCAGAAAAAAAAGGACTCCAAAACCTAAAATAAAATTGTCGGAGGAGAAGCGTAAACTTGCCAATATGCCATTTACCACACGGAGTGGCAAGGAACGGCTGAGGCCCTGGCCTATGTTCATGGCTAGTGGTTCAGCTTCACATGAGGATGGAAGCACTCAGCCTCTCGCTAGAAAAATGAAACGACTCAAGCTGGCAAAAGCACAGCAAAGAACTGTGCGTTCTTCGAAATCCCAAATCCACAAGGAGAGTCCAATTGTGTCGGTTGCGATGCCTGACCTTCCCAACACTGGACGTGAAGAGCATGCGCCTTCCACCATTTGCACGCCCCCTGCAAGTGCTGGAAGGAGCACCCGCAGTCCAGTTCCTGATAGTGAGATTGAAGATGTCAGTGTTGAAGTCCACCAGGATGAGGAGGATATGGGTGTTGCTGGCGCTGGGGAGGAAATTGACCAGGAGGATTCTGATGGTGAGGTGGTTTGTTTAAGTCAGGCACCCGGGGAGACACCTGTTGTCCGTGGGAGGAATATGGCCGTTGACATGCCAGGTGAAAATACCAAAAAAATCAGCTCTTCGGTGTGGAGGTATTTCACCAGAAATGCGGACAACAGGTGTCAAGCCGTGTGTTCCCTTTGTCAAGCTGTAATAAGTAGGGGTAAGGACGTTAACCACCTCGGAACATCCTCCCTTATACGTCACCTGCAGCGCATTCATAATAAGTCAGTGACAAGTTCAAAAACTTTGGGTGACAGCGGAAGCAGTCCACTGACCAGTAAATCCCTTCCTCTTGTAACCAAGCTCACGCAAACCACCCCACCAACTCCCTCAGTGTCAATTTCCTCCTTCCCCAGGAATGCCAATAGTCCTGCAGGCCATGTCACTGGCAATTCTGACGATTCCTCTCCTGCCTGGGATTCCTCCGATGCATCCTTGCGTGTAACGCCTACTGCTGCTGGCGCTGCTGTTGTTGCTGCTGGGAGTCGATGGTCATCCCAGAGGGGAAGTCGTAAGACCACTTTTACTACTTCCACCAAGCAATTGACTGTCCAACAGTCATTTGCGAGGAAGATTAAATATCACAGCAGTCATCCTACTGCAAAGCGGATAACTGAGGCCTTGACATCCTGGGTGGTGAGAAACGTGGTTCCGGTATCCATCATTACTGCAGAGCCAACTAGAGACTTGTTGGAGGTACTGTGTCCCCGGTACCAAATACCATCTAGGTTCCATTTCTCTAGGCAGGCGATACCGAAAATGTACACAGACCTCAGAAAAAGAGTCACCAGTGTCCTAAAAAATGCAGCTGTACCCAATGTCCACTTAACCACGGACATGTGGACAAGTGGAGCAGGGCAGGGTCAGGACTATATGACTGTGACAGCCCACTGGGTAGATGTATGGACTCCCGCCGCAAGAACAGCAGCGGCGGCACCAGTAGCAGCATCTCGCAAACGCCAACTCGTTCCTAGGCAGGCTACGCTTTGTATCACCGGTTTCCAGAATAGACTCAAAATTACACCTGACACCTATAAAATTACACCTCACACTCCCAGACATAAAATGAAACCAGACACCTATAAAATTACACCTGACACCAATAAAACTACACCTCACACCCCAAGACACAAAATTACACCTCACACCCAGGACACTAAATTACACCTCACACCCCAAGATACTAAATTACACCTCACAACCCAAGATACTAAATTACACCTCACACCCCAAGATACTAAATTACACCTTACACCGTTAAAATTACACCTCACACCCCAGGAGACAAAATTACACCTCACACCCATAAAATTACACCTCACACCCCCAGACATAAAATTACACCCAACACTCATAAAACTACACCTCACACCCCAAGACACAAAATGACACCTCACACCCCAGGACACTAAATTACACCTCACACCCCAAGATACTAAATTACACCTCACACCCCAAGACACTAAATTACACCCGACACCCCAAGACATAAAATTACACCTCACTCCCCAAGACACAAAATTACACCTCACTCCCCAAGACACAAAATTACACCTCACTCCCCAAGACACAAAATTACATCTCACACCCATAAAATTACACCTCACACCCATAGACATAAAATTATACCTCACATCCCAAGACATAAAATTACCCCCGACACCTATAAAATTACACCCGACACCCCAAGACACAAAATTACACCTCACTCCCCAAGACACAAAATTACACCTTGCACCCATAAAATGACATCTCACACCCCCAAACATAAAATTACACCTCACTCCCCCAAGCACAAAATTACACCTCACCCCCCTACACAAAATTACACCTCACCCCCCCTACACAAAATTACACCTTACCCCCCTAACACAAAATTACACCTCACCCATAAAATTACACCTCACACCTCCAGAGCACTGTACACGAGTCATACCACCTCACCTCTCCTACTGTAGAATGTGTGCACCCACCGCGGCCGCACCTTCTCTTCCTGCAAGGTCCGCGCTGATTACGTCTGTGGCGCTTGGCGCGCGGACCTCCTCTTCAGGTCAGCCGGTTGGGGACGGGGCCGCTGACTAGAAAACGGCCGCTGCATTGCCCACAATGAAGCAAGTGACATAGAGGGGGGGCGGGGACGGTTCTGTGGCCGCAGCAAGGCATAAGCAGAGTATGTGGAGGGGGGCGTGGCCGGCTCTCCTGATAGCGGCCGCTGCAGCAAGGCATAAGCAGATGACATGGGGGGGTGTGGCCGGCTCCCCTGATAGCGGCCATTGGCCGAAGCAGCTAGGTGACTAGTGACGTGCCGTGGGGGGGGGGAGGCCGCACACAGGCATAAGCTGTTGAGGGGAAGGGTGGGGCAGCATGAGATGGTGATTTGCAGGGCCGGCTCTCCTGACAGCGGCCGCAGACTGTATTACATTTTGCAGGTATTGTGCCTGCCTGGTAACGCAGAGGGGGGCGGGGCCGCGTAGGACAGGCGGCCCCACGACCCTATCGGCCCCCCGGGGAAACTCCCGGTGACTTCTATGGCCAATCCGGCCCTGATCACCGATGGCCACACACACTGAGATAATATATCATCACCGATGGCCACACACACTGAGATAATATAGCATCACCGATGGCCACACACACTGAGATAATATAGCATCACCGATGGCCACACACATTGAGATAGTATATCATCCCCGATGCCCACACATACTGAGATAAATATCATCACCTATGGCTACACATGCCAAGATACTATATCATCACCAGTTATCACACATACTGAGATAATATATCATCACCAATGGCCACACATACTGAGATAATATATCATCACCGATGGCCACACATACTGAGATAATATATCATCACCGATGGCCACACATACTGACATAATATATCATCACCGATTGTCACACAAACTGAGATAATATATTATCACCGATGGCCACACATACTGAGATAATATATCACCACCGATGGTCACACATACTGAGATAATATGTCATCACCGATGGTCACACATACTGACATAATATATCATCACCGATGGCCACACATACTGAGATAATATATCATCACCGATGCCCACACATACTGAGATAATATATCATCACCGATTGTCACACATACTAAGATAATATGTCTTCACCGATTGTCACACATACTGAGATAATACATTATCACCGATGGCCACACATACTGAGATAATATATCATCACCGATGGTCACATATACTGAGATAATATGTCTTCACCTATGGTCACACACACTGAGATAATTAATCATCACCGATGGCCACACACACACTGAGATAATATATCATCACCGATGGCCACACAAACTGAGAAAAAATATCATCACCGATGGCCGCACATACTGACATAATATATCATCACCGATTGTCACACAAACTGAGATAATACATTATCACCGATGGCCACACATACTGAGATAATATATCACCACCGATGGTCACACATACTGAGATAATATGTCATCACCGATGGTCACACACACCGAGATAATATATCATCACCGTTGGCCACACACACTGAAATAATTAATCATCACCGATGGCCACACACACTGAGATAATATATCATCACCGATGGCCACACATGCCAAGATACTATATCATCACCAGTTATCACACATACTGAGATAATATATCATCACCGATGGCCATACATACTGACATAATATATCATCACCGATGGCCGCACATACTGAGATAATATATCATCTCCGATGGTCACACACACTGAGATAATATGTCATCACCAATGGTCACACATACTGAGATAATATATCATCAACGATTCTCACACATACTGAGATAATATATCATCACCGATGCCCACACATACTGAGATAATATACCATCACCGATTGTCACACATACTGAGATAATATGTCATCACCGATGGTCACACATACTGGGATAATACATTATCACCGTTGGCCACACATACTGAGATAATATATCATCACCGATGGACACACATACGGAGATAATATATCATCACCGATGGTCACACACACTGAGATAATTAATCATCACCGATGGCCACACACACTGAGATAATATGTCATCACCGATGGCCACACACACTGAGATAATTATTCATCACTGATGGCCACACACACTGAGATAATATATCATCACCTATGGCTACACATGCCAAGATACTATATCATCACCAGTTATCACACATACTGAGATAATATATCATCACCAATGGCCACACATACTGAGATAATATATCATCACCGATGGCCACACATACTGACATAATATATCATCACCGATGGCCTCACACAATGAGATAATATATCATCACCAATGGTCACACACACTGAGATAATATATCATCACCGATGGTCACACATACTGAGATAATATATCATCACCGATAGCCACACACACTGAGATAATATATCATCACTGATGGCCACACACACTGAGATAATATATCATCACCGATGGCCACACACACTGAGATAATATATCATCACCGATGGCCACACACACTGAGATAATATAGCATCACCGATGGACACACACACTGAGATAATATAGCATCACCGATGGCCACACACATTGAGATAGTATATCATCCCCGATGCCCACACATACTGAGATAATATATCATCACCGATGGACACACATACTGAGATAATATATCATCACCGATTGTCACACATACTGAGATAAATATCATCACCTATGGCTACACATGCCAAGATACTATATCATCACCAGTTATCACACATACTGAGATAATATATCATCACCAATGGCCACACATACTGAGATAATATATCATCACCGATGGCAACACATACTGAGATAATATATCATCACCGATGGCCACACATACTGAGATAATATATCATCACCGATGGCCGCACATACTGAGATAATATATCATCACCGATGATCACACATACTGAGATAATATGTCTTAACCGATGGTCACACACACTGAGATAATATATCATCACTAGAGATGAGCGGGTTCGGTTTCTTTGAATCCGAACCCGCACGAACTTCACTTTTTTTTTCACGGGTCCGAGCGACTCGGATCTTCCCGCCTTGCTCGGTTAACCTGAGCGCGCCCGAACGTCATCATGACGCTGTCGGATTCTCGCGAGACTCGGATTCTATATAAGGAGCCGCGCGTCGCCGCCATTTTCACACGTGCATTGAGATTGATAGGGAGAGGACGTGGCTGGCGTCCTCTCCATTTAGATTAGATTTAGAAGAGAGAGAGAGAGAGAGAGAGATTGCTGTGATACTGTAGATTAGAAGAGAGTGCAGACAGAGTTTAGTGACTGACGACCACAGTGACCAGTGACCACCAGAGACAGTGCAGTTGAACTTGTTTGTTTTATTTAATAATATATCCGTTCTCTGCCTGAAAAAAACGATACACAGTCACACAGTGACTCAGTCTGTGTGCACTGCTCAGCCCAGTGTGCTGCACATCAATGTATTGTATTTGTATAAAGCTTATAATAATTGTGGGGGAGACTGGGGAGCACTGCAGGTTGTTGTTATAGCAGGAGCCAGGAGTACAATTGATAATATTATATTAAAATTAAACAGTGCACACTTTTGCTGCAGGAGTGCCACTGCCAGTGTGACTAGTGGTGACCAGTGCCTGACCACCAGTATATTAGTAGTATTGTATACTATCTCTTTATCAACCAGTCTATATTAGCAGCAGACACAGTACAGTGCGGTAGTTCACGGCTGTGGCTACCTCTGTGTCGGCACTCGGCAGGCAGTCCGTCCATCCATAATTGTATTATATACCACCTAACCGTGGTTTTTTTTTTCTTTCTTTATACCGTCGTCATAGTCATACTAGTTGTTACGAGTATACTACTATCTCTTTATCAACCAGTGTACAGTGCGGTAGTTCACGGCTGTGGCTACCTCTGTGTCGGCACTCGGCAGGCAGTCCGTCCATCCATAATTGTATTATAATATATACCACCTAACCGTGGTTTTTTTTTCATTCTTTATACCGTCGTCATACTAGTTGTTACGAGTATACTACTATCTCTTTATCAACCAGTGTTCAGTGCGGTAGTTCACGGCTGTGGCTACCTCTGTGTCGGAACTCGGCAGGCAGTCCGTCCATCCATAATTGTATTATAATATATACCACCTAACCGTGGTTTTTTTTTCATTCTTTATACCGTTGTCATACTAGTTGTTACGAGTATACTACTATCTCTTTATCAACCAGTGTACAGTGCGGTAGTTCACGGCTGTGGCTACCTCTGTGTCGGAACTCGGCAGGCAGTCCGTCCATCCATAATTGTATTATAATATATACCACCTAACCGTGGTTTTTTTTTCATTCTTTATACCGTCGTCATACTAGTTGTTACGAGTATACTACTATCTCTTTATCAACCAGTGTACAGTGCGGTAGTTCACGGCTGTGGCTACCTCTGTGTCGGCACTCGGCAGGCAGTCCGTCCATCCATAATTGTATTATAATATATACCACCTAACCGTGGGTTTTTTTTTCATTCTTTATACCGTCGTCATACTAGTTGTTACGAGTATACTACTATCTCTTTATCAACCAGTGTACAGTGCGGTAGTTCACGGCTGTGGCTACCTCTGTGTCGGCACTCGGCAGGCAGTCCGTCCATCCATAATTGTATTATATACCACCTAACCGTGGTTATTTTATACCACCTAACCGTGGCAGTCCGTCCATAATTGTATACTAGTATCCAATCCATCCATCTCCATTGTTTACCTGAGGTGCCTTTTAGTTCTGCCTATAAAATATGGAGAACAAAAAAGTTGAGGTTCCAAAGTTAGGGAAAGATGAAGATCCACTTCCACCTCGTGCTGAAGCTGCTGCCACTAGTCATGGCCGAGACGATGAAATGCCAGCAACGTCGTCTGCCAAGGCCGATGCCCAATGTCATAGTACAGAGCATGTCAAATCCAAAACACCAAATATCAGAAAAAAAAGGACTCCAAAACCTAAAATAAAATTGTCGGAGGAGAAGCGTAAACTTGCCAATATGCCATTTACCACACGGAGTGGCAAGGAACGGCTGAGGCCCTGGCCTATGTTCATGGCTAGTGGTTCAGCTTCACATGAGGATGGAAGCACTCAGCCTCTCGCTAGAAAAATGAAACGACTCAAGCTGGCAAAAGCACAGCAAAGAACTGTGCGTTCTTCGAAATCCCAAATCCACAAGGAGAGTCCAATTGTGTCGGTTGCGATGCCTGACCTTCCCAACACTGGACGTGAAGAGCATGCGCCTTCCACCATTTGCACGCCCCCTGCAAGTGCTGGAAGGAGCACCCGCAGTCCAGTTCCTGATAGTGAGATTGAAGATGTCAGTGTTGAAGTCCACCAGGATGAGGAGGATATGGGTGTTGCTGGCGCTGGGGAGGAAATTGACCAGGAGGATTCTGATGGTGAGGTGGTTTGTTTAAGTCAGGCACCCGGGGAGACACCTGTTGTCCGTGGGAGGAATATGGCCGTTGACATGCCAGGTGAAAATACCAAAAAAATCAGCTCTTCGGTGTGGAGGTATTTCACCAGAAATGCGGACAACAGGTGTCAAGCCGTGTGTTCCCTTTGTCAAGCTGTAATAAGTAGGGGTAAGGACGTTAACCACCTCGGAACATCCTCCCTTATACGTCACCTGCAGCGCATTCATAATAAGTCAGTGACAAGTTCAAAAACTTTGGGTGACAGCGGAAGCAGTCCACTGACCAGTAAATCCCTTCCTCTTGTAACCAAGCTCACGCAAACCACCCCACCAACTCCCTCAGTGTCAATTTCCTCCTTCCCCAGGAATGCCAATAGTCCTGCAGGCCATGTCACTGGCAATTCTGACGATTCCTCTCCTGCCTGGGATTCCTCCGATGCATCCTTGCGTGTAACGCCTACTGCTGCTGGCGCTGCTGTTGTTGCTGCTGGGAGTCGATGGTCATCCCAGAGGGGAAGTCGTAAGACCACTTTTACTACTTCCACCAAGCAATTGACTGTCCAACAGTCATTTGCGAGGAAGATTAAATATCACAGCAGTCATCCTACTGCAAAGCGGATAACTGAGGCCTTGACATCCTGGGTGGTGAGAAACGTGGTTCCGGTATCCATCATTACTGCAGAGCCAACTAGAGACTTGTTGGAGGTACTGTGTCCCCGGTACCAAATACCATCTAGGTTCCATTTCTCTAGGCAGGCGATACCGAAAATGTACACAGACCTCAGAAAAAGAGTCACCAGTGTCCTAAAAAATGCAGCTGTACCCAATGTCCACTTAACCACGGACATGTGGACAAGTGGAGCAGGGCAGGGTCAGGACTATATGACTGTGACAGCCCACTGGGTAGATGTATGGACTCCCGCCGCAAGAACAGCAGCGGCGGCACCAGTAGCAGCATCTCGCAAACGCCAACTCGTTCCTAGGCAGGCTACGCTTTGTATCACCGGTTTCCAGAATACGCACACAGCTGAAAACCTCTTACGGCAACTGAGGAAGATCATCGCGGAATGGCTTACCCCAATTGGACTCTCCTGTGGATTTGTGGCATCGGACAACGCCAGCAATATTGTGCGTGCATTACATCTGGGCAAATTCCAGCACGTCCCATGTTTTGCACATACCTTGAATTTGGTGGTGCAGAATTTTTAAAAAAACGACAGGGGCGTGCAAGAGATGCTGGCGGTGGGCAGAAAAATTGCGGGACACTTTCGGCGTACAGGCAGCACGTACAGAAGACTGGAGCACCACCAAAAACGCCTGAACCTGCCCTGCCATCATCTGAAGCTGGAGGTGGTAACGAGGTGGAATTCAACCCTCTATATGCTTCAGAGGTTGGAGGAGCAGCAAAAGGCCATTCAAGCCTATACAACTGACCACGATATAGGAGGTGGAATGCACCTGTCTCAAGCGCAGTGGAGAATGATTTCAACGTTGTGCAAGGTTCTGCAACCTTTTGAACTTGCCACACGTGAAGTCAGTTCAGACACTGCCAGCCTGAGTCAGGTCATTCCCCTCATCAGGCTTTTGCAGAAGAAGCTGGAGACATTGAAGGAGGAGCTAAGACAGAGCGATTCCGCTAGGCATGTGGGACTTGTGGATGGAGCCCTTAATTCGCTTAACAAGGATTCACGGGTGGTCAATCTGTTGAAATCAGAGCACTACATTTTGGCCACCGTGCTCGATCCTAGATTTAAAACCTACCTTGGATCTCTCTTTCCGGCGCACACAAGTCTGCTGGGTTTCAAAGACCTGCTGGTGAGAAAATTGTCAAGTCAAGCGGAACGCGACCTGTCAACATCTCCTCCTTCACATTCTCCCGCAACAGGGGGTGCGAGGAAAAGGCTCAGAATTCCGAGCCCACCCGCTGGCGGTGATGCAGGGCAGTCTGGAGCGACTGCTGATGCTGACATCTGGTCCGGACTGAAGGACCTGACAACCATTACGGACATGTCGTCTACTGTCACTGCATATGATTCTCTCACCATTGATAGAATGGTGGAGGATTATATGAGTGACCGCATCCAAGTAGGCACGTCACACAGTCCGTACTTATACTGGCAGGAAAAAGAGGCAATTTGGAGGCCCTTGCACAAACTGGCTTTATTCTACCTAAGTTGCCCTCCCACAAGTGTGTACTCCGAAAGAGTGTTTAGTGCCGCCGCTCACCTTGTCAGCAATCGGCGTACGAGGTTACATCCAGAAAATGTGGAGAAGATGATGTTCATTAAAATGAATTATAATCAATTCCTCCGCGGAGACATTGACCAGCAGCAATTGCCTCCACAAAGTACACAGGGAGCTGACATGGTGGATTCCAGTGGGGACGAATTGATAATCTGTGAGGAGGGGGATGTACACGGTGATATATCGGAGGATGATGATGAAGTGGACATCTTGCCTCTGTAGAGCCAGTTTGTGCAAGGAGAGATTAATTGCTTCTTTTTTGGTGGGGGTCCAAACCAACCCGTCATTTCAGTCACAGTCGTGTGGCAGACCCTGTCACTGAAATGATGGGTTGGTTAAAGTGTGCATGTCCTGTTTATACAACATAAGGGTGGGTGGGAGGGCCCAAGGACAATTCCATCTTGCACCTCTTTTTTCTTTTCTTTTTCTTTGCGTCATGTGCTGTTTGGGGAGGGTTTTTTGGAAGGGACATCCTGCGTGACACTGCAGTGCCACTCCTAGATGGGCCCGGTGTTTGTGTCGGCCACTAGGGTCGCTTATCTTTCTCACACAGTCAGCTACCTCATTGCGCCTCTTTTTTTCTTTGCGTCATGTGCTGTTTGGGGAGGGTTTTTTGGAAGGGCCATCCTGCGTGACACTGCAGTGCCACTCCTAGATGGGCCCGGTGTTTGTGTCGGCCACTAGGGTCGCTTATCTTTCTCACACAGTCAGCTACCTCATTGCGCCTCTTTTTTTCTTTGCGTCATGTGCTGTTTGGGGAGGGTTTTTTGGAAGGGACATCCTGCGTGACACTGCAGTGCCACTCCTAGATGGGCCCGGTGTTTGTGTCGGCCACTAGGGTCGCTAATCTTACTCACACAGCTACCTCATTGCGCCTCTTTTTTTCTTTGCGTCATGTGCTGTTTGGGGAGGGTTTTTTGGAAGGGACATCCTGCGTGACACTGCAGTGCCACTCCTAGATGGGCCCGGTGTTTGTGTCGGCCACTAGGGTCGCTTATCTTTCTCACACAGTCAGCTACCTCATTGCGCCTCTTTTTTTCTTTGCGTCATGTGCTGTTTGGGGAGGGTTTTTTGGAAGGGACATCCTGCGTGACACTGCAGTGCCACTCCTAGATGGGCACGGTGTTTGTGTCGGCCACTAGGGTCGCTTATCTTACTCACACAGCGACCTCGGTGCAAATTTTAGGACTAAAAATAATATTGTGAGGTGTGATGTGTTCAGAATAGGCTGAAAATGAGTGTAAATTATGTTTTTTGAGGTTAATAATACTTTGGGATCAAAATGACCCCCAAATTCTATGATTTAAGCTGTTTTTTAGTGTTTTTTGAAAAAAATACCCGAATCCAAAACACACCCGAATCCGACAAAAAAAATTCGGTGAGGTTTTGCCAAAACGCGGTCGAACCCAAAACACGGCCGCGGAACCGAACCCAAAACCAAAACACAAAACCCGAAAAGTTTCAGGCGCTCATCACTAATCATCACCGATGGCCACACATACTGACATAATATATCATCACCGATTGTCTCACATACTGAGATAATATGTCATCACCAATGGTCACACATACTGAGATAATATATCATCAACGATTCTCACACATACTGAGATAATATATCATCACCGATGCCCACACATACTGAGATAATATACCATCACCGATTGTCACACATACTGAGATAATATGTCATCACCGATGGTCACACATACTGGGATAATACATTATCACCGATGGCCACACATACTGAGATAATATATCATCACCGATGGTCACACATACTGAGATAATATGTCATCACCGATGGTCACACACAGCGAGATAATATATCATCACCGATGGCCACACACACTGAGATAATATATTATCACCGATGGCCACACACATTGAGATAATATATCATCACCGATGGCCACACATGCCAAGATACTATATCATCACCAGTTAACTTATCACACATACTGAGATAATATATCATCACCGATGGCCACACATACTGAGATAATATATCATCACCGATGGCCACACATGCCAAGATACTATATCCTCACCAGTTATCACACATACTGAGAAAATATATCATCACCGATGGCCATACATACTGAGATAATATATCATCACAGATGGCCGCACATACTGAGATAATATATCATCACCGATGGTCACACATACTGAGATAATATGTCATCACTGATGGTCACACATACTGAGATAATATATCATCACCGATGGCCACACATACTGACATAATATATCATCAACGATTGTCACACATACTGAGATAATACATTATCACCGATGGCCACACATACTGAGATAATATATCATCACCGATGGCCACACACACTGAGATAATTAATCATCACCGATGGCCACAAACACTGAGGTAATATATCATCACCGATGGTCACACATACTGAGATAATATATCAACACCGATGGCCACACATACTGACATAATATATCATCACCGATGGCCACACATACTAACATAATATATCATCACCGATGGCCACACATACTGACATAATATATCATCACCGATGGCCACACACAATCAGATAATATATCATCACCAATGGTCACACACACTGAGATAATATATCATCACGATGGTCACACATACTGAGATAATATATCATCACCGATGGCCACACACACTAAGATAATATATCATCCCCGATGGCCACACACATTGAGATAGTATATCATCCCCGATGCCCACACATACTGAGATAATATGTCATCACCGATGGACACACATACTGAGATAATATATCATCACCGATGGTCACACATACTGAGATAATATATCAACACCGATTGTCACACATACTGAGATAATACATTATCACTGATGTCCACACATACTGAGATAATATATCGTCACCGATGGTCAAACATACTGAGATAATATGTCTTTACCTATGGTCACACACACTGAGATAATTAATCATCACCGATGGCCACACATACTGACCTAATATATCATCAACGATTGTCACACATACTGATATAATACATTATCACCGATGACCACACACACTGAGTTAATTAATCATCACCGATGGCCACACACACTGAGGTAATATATCATCACCGATGGTCACACATACTGATATAATATATCAACACCTATGGCCACACATACTGACATAATATATCATCACCGATGGCCACACATACTAACATAATATATCATCACCGATGGCCACACATACTGACATAATATATCATCACCGATGGCCACACACAATCAGATAATATATCATCACCAATGGTCACACACACTGAGATAATATATCATCACCGATGGTCACACATACTGACATAATATATCATCACCGATGGCCACACACACTGAGATAATATATCATCACTGATGGCCACACATACTGAGATAATATATCATCACCGATGGCCACACATACTGAGATAATATATCATCACCGATGGCCGCACATACTGACATAATATATCATCACCGATTGTCACACAAACTGAGATAATACATTATCACCGATGGCCACACATACTGAGATAATATATCACCACCGATGGTCACACATACTGAGATAATATGTCATCACCGATGGTCACACATACTGACATAATATATCATCACCGATGCCCACACATACTGAGATAATATATCATCACCGATTGTCACACATACTGAGATAATATGTCTTCACCGATTGTCACACATACTGAGATAATACATTATCACCGATGGCCACACATACTGAGATAATATATCATCACCGATGGTCACATATACTGAGATAATATGTCTTCACCTATGGTCACACACACTGAGATAATTAATCATCACCGATGGCCACACACACTGAGATAATATATCATCACCGATGGCCACACAAACTGAGAAAAAATATCATCACCGATGGCCGCACATACTGAGATAATATATCATCACCGATTGTCACACAAACTGAGATAATACATTATCACCGATGGCCACACATACTGAGATAATATATCACCACCGATGGTCACACATACTGAGATAATATGTCATCACCGATGGTCACACACACCGAGATAATATATCATCACCGTTGGCCACACACACTGAAATAATTAATCATCACCGATGGCCACACACACTGAGATAATATATCATCACCGATGGCCACACATGCCAAGATACTATATCATCACCAGTTATCACACATACTGAGATAATATATCATCACCGATGGCCATACATACTGACATAATATATCATCACCGATGGCCACACATACTAACTTAATATATCATCACCGATGGCCACACATACTGACATAATATATCATCACCGATGGCCACACACAATCAGATAATATATCATCACCAATGGTCACACACACTGAGATAATATATCATCACCGATGGTCACACATACTGAGATAATATATCATCACCGATGGCCACACACACTAAGATAATATATCATCCCCGATGGCCACACACATTGAGATAGTATATCATCCCCGATGCCCACACATACTGAGATAATATGTCATCACCGATGGACACACATACTGAGATAATATATCATCACCGATGGTCACACATACTGAGATAATATATCAACACCGATTGTCACACATACTGAGATAATACATTATCACTGATGTCCACACATACTGAGATAATATATCGTCTCCGATGGTCAAACATACTGAGATAATATGTCTTTACCTATGGTCACACACACTGAGATAATTAATCATCACCGATGGCCACACATACTGACCTAATATATCATCAACGATTGTCACACATACTGATATAATACATTATCACCGATGACCACACACACTGAGTTAATTAATCATCACCGATGGCCACACACACTGAGGTAATATATCATCACCGATGGTCACACATACTGATATAATATATCAACACCTATGGCCACACATACTGACATAATATATCATCACCGATGGCCACACATACTAACATAATATATCATCACCGATGGCCACACATACTGACATAATATATCATCACCGATGGCCACACACAATCAGATAATATATCATCACCAATGGTCACACACACTGAGATAATATATTATCACCGATGGTCACACATACTGACATAATATATCATCACCGATGGCCACACACACTGAGATAATATATCATCACTGATGGCCACACATACTGAGATAATATATCATCACCGATGGCCACACATACTGAGATAATATATCATCACCGATGGCCGCACATACTGACATAATATATCATCACCGATTGTCACACAAACTGAGATAATACATTATCACCGATGGCCACACATACTGAGATAATATATCACAACCGATGGTCACACATACTGAGATAATATGTCATCACCGATGGTCACACATACTGACATAATATATCATCACCGATGGCCACACATACTGAGATAATATATCATCACCGATGCCCACACATACTGAGATAATATATCATCACCGATTGTCACACATACTGAGATAATATGTCTTCACCGATTGTCACACATACTGAGATAATACATTATCACCGATGGCCACACATACTGAGATAATATATCATCACCGATGGTCACATATACTGAGATAATATGTCTTCACCTATGGTCACACACACTGAGATAATTAATCATCACCGATGGCCACACACACTGAGATAATATATCATCACCGATGGCCACACAAACTGAGAAAAAATATCATCACCGATGGCCACACATACTGACATAATATATCATCACCGATTGTCACACAAACTGAGATAATACATTATCACCGATGGCCACACATACTGAGATAATATATCACCACCGATGGTCACACATACTGAGATAATATGTCATCACCGATGGTCACACACACCGAGATAATATATCATCACCGTTGACCACACACACTGAAATAATTAATCATCACCGATGGCCACACACACTGAGATAATATATCATCACCGATGGCCACACATGCCAAGATACTATATCATCACCAGTTATCACACATACTGAGATAATATATCATCACCGATGGCCATACATACTGACATAATATATCATCACCGATGGCCGCACATACTGAGATAATATATCATCTCCGATGGTCACACACACTGAGATAATATGTCATCACCAATGGTCACACATATTGAGATAATATATCATCAACGATTCTCACACATACTGAGATAATATATCATCACTGATGCCCACACATACTGAGATAATATACCATCACTGATTGTCACACATACTGAGATAATATGTCATCACCGATGGTCATGCATACTGGGATAATACATTATCACCGTTGGCCACACATACTGAGATAATATATCATCACCGATGGACACACATACGGAGATAATATATCATCACCGATGGTCACACACACTGAGATAATTAATCATCACCGATGGCCACACACACTGAGATAATATGTCATCACCGATGGCCACACACACTGAGATAATTATTCATCACTGATGGCCACACACACTGAGATAATATATCATCACCTATGGCTACACATGCCAAGATACTATATCATCACCAGTTATCACACATACTGAGATAATATATCATCACCAATGGCCACACATACTGAGATAATATATCATCACCGATGGCCACACATACTGACATAATATATCATCACCGATGGCCTCACACAATGAGATAATATATCATCACCAATGGTCACACACACTGAGATAATATATCATCACCGATGGTCACACATACTGAGATAATATATCATCACCGATAGCCACACACACTGAGATAATATATCATCACCGATGGTCACACATACTGAGATAATATATCATCACCGATGGCCACACATACTGAGATAATATATCATCACCGATGGCCACACATACTGAGATAATATATCATCACCGATAGCCACACACACTGAGATAATATATCATCACCGATGGTCACACATACTGAGATAATATATCATCACCGATGGCCACACACACTGAGATAATATATCATCACCGACAGGGACGGATTGGGAGATAAAAGTGGCCCTGGAAAAAATTCTAGAAGTGGCCTTGTGGGCGGCATCAAATCAACTGTAGGCGGGATCAATACAAAAGTAGGCGGGATTACTGCTTCAAAATATAATGTAGGCGGAGTTACACCAACAAAAGGCAGATCATGTTAGTGTTCACTCTAGGATTTTTAGGGCAGGGTGCTGATCACAGGGAGGGCATATTTTTCATTCGGGTGGGCACTTTTTTAAGTTAGAAGGGCAAAATTACGTACAGTACATACTATAATGCTTGGTGCTCCCATTCCCACAGGACAAAGTATGGACAGTGCGCGCCGAAGGCGCGCGTCAAAAATGTAGGGGCGTTGTTTCATGTGGAAGGGGCGTGGCCACATAACAGTGGCAATTCACATTACACCACACAGTAGTGCACCTAATACACAATGCACCAGGTAGAACCTCCTATACACACTGCGACAAGTAGAGCACGTTATACATATTGCGCCAGATAGAGCATGTTATACACATTGCGCCAGGTAGAGAGCACTGAGACACACTGCACCAGGTAGAGAGCACTGAGGCACATTGCACCAGGTAGAGCACTGAGGCTCATTGCACCAGGTAGAGAGCACAGAGACACATTGCACCAGGTAGAGCACTGAGACACACTGCACCAGGTAGAGAGCACTGAGGCACATTGCACCAGGTAGAGAGCACTGAGGCACATTGCACCAGGTAGAGAGCACTGAGGCACATTGCACCAGGTAGAGAGCACAGAGACACATTGCACCAGGTAGAAAGCACTGAGGCATATTGCACCAGGTAGACAGTACAGAGACACATTGCACCAGGTAGAGAGCACTGAGGCACACTTCACCATGTAGAGAGCACTAAGGCATACTGCACCATGTAGAGAGCACTGAGGCACACTGCACCATGTAGAGAGCACTGAGGCACATTGCACCAGGTAGAGAGTACTGCAACACATTGCACCAGGTAGAGAGCACAGAGACACATTGCACCAGGTAGAGAGCACAGAGACACATTGCACCAGGTAGAGAGCACAGAGACACACTGCACCAGGTAGAGAGCACAGAGACACACTGCACCAGGTAGAGAGCACAGAGACACATTGCACCAGGTAGAGAGCACAGAGACACATTGCACCAGGTAGAGAGCACTGAGACACACTGCACCAAGTAGAGAGCACCGAGACACATTGCACCAGGTAGAGAGCACAGAGACACATTGCACCAGGTAGAGAGCACAGAGACACATTGCACCAGGTAGAGAGCACAGAGAAACATTGCACCAGGTAGAGAGCTCCGAGAAACATTGCACCAGGTAGAGAGCACTGAGACACACTGCACCAGGTAGAGAGCACTGAGGCACACTGCACCAGGTAGAGAGCACTGAGGCACACTGCACCAGGTAGAGAGCACTGAGACACACTGCACCAGGTAGAGAGCACTGAGACACACTGCACCAGGTAGAGAGCACTGAGACACACTGTACCAGATAGAGAGCACTGAGACACATTGCACCAGGTAGAGAGCACTGAGACACACTGCACCAGATAGAGAGCACTGAAACACACTGCATCAGGTAGAGAGCACTGAGACACACTGCACCAGATAGAGAGCACTGAGGCACATTGCACCAGGTAGAGAGCACTGAGACACACTGCACCAGGTAGAGAGCACTGAGACACATTGCACCAGGTAGAGAGCACTGAGACACATTGCACCAGGTAGAGAGCACTGAGGCACACTGCACCAGGTAGAGAGCACTGAGGCACACTGCACCAGGTAGAGAGCACTGAGGCACACTGCACCAGGTAGAGAGCACTGAGGCACACTGTAACAAAAAAATAAAAAAGCGAGAAACCTGGTCCAATGCACTAAAGGGGATCCATGTTTATGGATCCCCTTTCCCTGAATGCCGGGACCCCACTGTGACTCCTGTCACTAGAGGACCTGGCAGCAAATCATGGAGCGTTATGTCATAGCACTCTCCTGATTGGCTGAGCGCTCCTGGCCTGTCAATCAGACGGAGTGGTCCTCCATTATAGTCAATGGTGGGAAAATTGCGGTCTGCGGATAATCGAGAGGTTAATTGAGGTCACTCTTGTGGGTGACATCAATTAACTTTGCGGTTAGCCGCAGACATCTAAACCCCCAGACACAAAAGTACACCTCACACCCCCATACATAAAATTACACCTCACACCCCCAGACACAAAATTACACCTGACACCTATAAAATTACACCTCACACCCCAAGACACAAAATTACACCTCACACCCATAAAATGATACCTCACACCCATAAATTTACACCTCACACCCCCAGAAACAAAATTACACCTCACACCCTAGACATAAAATTACACCTCACCGCAGACATAAAATTACACCCGACACCTATAAAATTACACCCGACACCCATAAAACTACACCTCACACCCCCAGACATAAAATTACACCCGACACCAATAAAACTACACCTCACACCCCCAGACATAAAATTACACCTCACACCCCCAGACATAAAATTACACCCGACACCTATAAAATTACACCCGACACCCATAAAACTACACCTCACACCCCCAGACATAAAATTACACCTCACACCCCAAGACACAAAATTACACCTCACACCCCATGACACAAAATTACACCTCACACCCAGGACACTAAATTACACCTCACACCCCAAGATACTAAATTACACCTCACACTGTTAAAATTACACCTCACACCCCAAGACTCAAAATTACACCTGACACCTATAAAATTACACCTCACACTCCCAGACATAAAATGAAACCAGACACCTATAAAATTACACCTGACACCAATAAAACTACACCTCACACCCCAAGACACAAAATTACACCTCACACCCAGGACACTAAATTACACCTCACACCCCAAGATACTAAATTACACCTCACAACCCAAGATACTAAATTACACCTCACACCCCAAGATACTAAATTACACCTTACACCGTTAAAATTACACCTCACACCCCAGGAGACAAAATTACACCTCACACCCATAAAATTACACCTCACACCCCCAGACATAAAATTACACCCAACACTCATAAAACTACACCTCACACCCCAAGACACAAAATGACACCTCACACCCCAGGACACTAAATTACACCTCACACCCCAAGATACTAAATTACACCTCACACCCCAAGACACTAAATTACACCCGACACCCCAAGACATAAAATTACACCTCACTCCCCAAGACACAAAATTACACCTCACTCCCCAAGACACAAAATTACACCTCACTCCCCAAGACACAAAATTACATCTCACACCCATAAAATTACACCTCACACCCATAGACATAAAATTATACCTCACATCCCAAGACATAAAATTACCCCCGACACCTATAAAATTACACCCGACACCCCAAGACACAAAATTACACCTCACTCCCCAAGACACAAAATTACACCTTGCACCCATAAAATGACATCTCACACCCCCAAACATAAAATTACACCTCACTCCCCCAAGCACAAAATTACACCTCACCCCCCTACACAAAATTACACCTCACCCCCCCTACACAAAATTACACCTTACCCCCCTAACACAAAATTACACCTCACCCATAAAATTACACCTCACACCTCCAGAGCACTGTACACGAGTCATACCACCTCACCTCTCCTACTGTAGAATGTGTGCACCCACCGCGGCCGCACCTTCTCTTCCTGCAAGGTCCGCGCTGATTACGTCTGTGGCGCTTGGCGCGCGGACCTCCTCTTCAGGTCAGCCGGTTGGGGACGGGGCCGCTGACTAGAAAACGGCCGCTGCATTGCCCACAATGAAGCAAGTGACATAGAGGGGGGGCGGGGACGGTTCTGTGGCCGCAGCAAGGCATAAGCAGAGTATGTGGAGGGGGGCGTGGCCGGCTCTCCTGATAGCGGCCGCTGCAGCAAGGCATAAGCAGATGACATGGGGGGGTGTGGCCGGCTCCCCTGATAGCGGCCATTGGCCGAAGCAGCTAGGTGACTAGTGACGTGCCGTGGGGGGGGGGGGGGGGGCCGCACACAGGCATAAGCTGTTGAGGGGAAGGGTGGGGCAGCATGAGATGGTGATTTGCAGGGCCGGCTCTCCTGACAGCGGCCGCAGACTGTATTACATTTTGCAGGTATTGTGCCTGCCTGGTAACGCAGAGGGGGGCGGGGCCGCGTAGGACAGGCGGCCCCACGACCCAATCGGCCCCCCGGGGAAACTCCCGGTGACTTCTATGGCCAATCCGGCCCTGATCACCGATGGCCACACACACTGAGATAATATATCATCACCGATGGCCACACACACTGAGATAATATAGCATCACCGATGGCCACACACACTGAGATAATATAGCATCACCGATGGCCACACACATTGAGATAGTATATCATCCCCGATGCCCACACATACTGAGATAAATATCATCACCTATGGCTACACATGCCAAGATACTATATCATCACCAGTTATCACACATACTGAGATAATATATCATCACCAATGGCCACACATACTGAGATAATATATCATCACCGATGGCCACACATACTGAGATAATATATCATCACCGATGGCCACACATACTGACATAATATATCATCACCGATTGTCACACAAACTGAGATAATATATTATCACCGATGGCCACACATACTGAGATAATATATCACCACCGATGGTCACACATACTGAGATAATATGTCATCACCGATGGTCACACATACTGACATAATATATCATCACCGATGGCCACACATACTGAGATAATATATCATCACCGATGCCCACACATACTGAGATAATATATCATCACCGATTGTCACACATACTAAGATAATATGTCTTCACCGATTGTCACACATACTGAGATAATACATTATCACCGATGGCCACACATACTGAGATAATATATCATCACCGATGGTCACATATACTGAGATAATATGTCTTCACCTATGGTCACACACACTGAGATAATTAATCATCACCGATGGCCACACACACACTGAGATAATATATCATCACCGATGGCCACACAAACTGAGAAAAAATATCATCACCGATGGCCGCACATACTGACATAATATATCATCACCGATTGTCACACAAACTGAGATAATACATTATCACCGATGGCCACACATACTGAGATAATATATCACCACCGATGGTCACACATACTGAGATAATATGTCATCACCGATGGTCACACACACCGAGATAATATATCATCACCGTTGGCCACACACACTGAAATAATTAATCATCACCGATGGCCACACACACTGAGATAATATATCATCACCGATGGCCACACATGCCAAGATACTATATCATCACCAGTTATCACACATACTGAGATAATATATCATCACCGATGGCCATACATACTGACATAATATATCATCACCGATGGCCGCACATACTGAGATAATATATCATCTCCGATGGTCACACACACTGAGATAATATGTCATCACCAATGGTCACACATACTGAGATAATATATCATCAACGATTCTCACACATACTGAGATAATATATCATCACCGATGCCCACACATACTGAGATAATATACCATCACCGATTGTCACACATACTGAGATAATATGTCATCACCGATGGTCACACATACTGGGATAATACATTATCACCGTTGGCCACACATACTGAGATAATATATCATCACCGATGGACACACATACGGAGATAATATATCATCACCGATGGTCACACACACTGAGATAATTAATCATCACCGATGGCCACACACACTGAGATAATATGTCATCACCGATGGCCACACACACTGAGATAATTATTCATCACTGATGGCCACACACACTGAGATAATATATCATCACCTATGGCTACACATGCCAAGATACTATATCATCACCAGTTATCACACATACTGAGATAATATATCATCACCAATGGCCACACATACTGAGATAATATATCATCACCGATGGCCACACATGCTGACATAATATATCATCACCGATGGCCTCACACAATGAGATAATATATCATCACCAATGGTCACACACACTGAGATAATATATCATCACCGATGGTCACACATACTGAGATAATATATCATCACCGATAGCCACACACACTGAGATAATATATCATCACTGATGGCCACACACACTGAGATAATATATCATCACCGATGGCCACACACACTGAGATAATATATCATCACCGATGGCCACACACACTGAGATAATATAGCATCACCGATGGAAGTAGTAAAGGGAACCACTTTCCGTCAAACTCATTTTTGACAGGTGGGAACGCCCCTAATTATGCAAACCACGCCTACTTTCCACCCTAACCCCGCCCAGATACACCCTTAACCACGCCCCTAACCAAGCCTCCTGATACGCCCACTTTTCATTCCATTCTGCTGGTATTTTATATGAAATAAGCCTACAAAATCAGTTATAAGCGCTTTTTATACATTGTGTATTATCACTGATGATGCAACGATGTATATTATTTCAAAATGATTTATAAAATAAGTATTAACTCTTAATATTAATAATATTATATGAAGAAATCATTGTGTGTTTAAAGTATTTTTTTCTTCATACATTCTCTGTGGTTCTGGGATCCTCTTACACGGTGAAAGTCCGGAGGGGGGATGATGAGTGGCCTGTTGTTTAAGATAAATGCTAATAATGAGGGCTACCAGCACCCAACATGACTTGTGTAATTAGATAAGAAATTGCTAACTTTAAAAAAAAAAAATGCATATTACAAATACTCAGCAAAACACAGTACACATTTTTTTTTGATCAGAGTGCTGATGCTAATAATAATAATACAATGTTTTACACGTCTATTTGTAATATGCTGGTGCTTCATCTTTTCGACTTCGCCCTTGATATTTTAGGAACAATAGTATATATTGTATATGAATCAATGTTTTGGCTCATAGGACCGTTATCATGAGGTATACTGCAAATATGGCTTGTTTATAATCATTCTGATGTATAAGTGTATACTATTCCCAATTGATTTATCACTGATGATGGAGCGTTGTATATTATTACCAATTGATTTATAAAATAAACGTGCTGATTCGATCATGATATAATTTTGCATTTTAAAATGATTTTTAAAATGAGTCATTGCTGGAGGACGTATTTTTTTTTCTTCATACAGTCACTGATCTAAATATCTCACAGAAAATGGGGTGTATGATCTAACCATCATTTCAAAAAATATATACTTTATTCATGCTGGACATGCTCAGACATGTATATACATGTATTATTTAAAAAAAATATTTGCGTTATTTTTGCAAACATATGTAGAAACAGCATATTTGTGCTTAAGTCGTAGAATTTTTTTTAAATATGTGCATTTTTGTTACATCAATAATGTAAGTTTATTAAATGTTAATGATATATTAAAGAAGCCCTGTTATCCATCACAAGAAGCAAATCAAAAGAAAATTCACTGATTCCGTAATTTTAACAAATTTAAATAAAGGTTGTATTTTATTTTAACTCAGTGTTTAAAATACCTTTTTTCCCACCAAGTAATTGCTGGTGGGTTGCTCTAATGAAAGACCCTTACAAGACATGTACTGTGCCAGATAAGACTTTACTTACAATTCTGTCACAGGACATCTCTATCCTACAAAGTGATAACAACTGTTTAATATCACATTCATGTCTTTCCTTGAAATGTAAGTGTACATTGTACTTATTGTATCCTCTTTTCGTTTTCTGAACATGCTCTGCAAAATGATCTTTCACAGATTGCTGCAAGTGCTGTTCACTAATTGTATACTGCAACTCTAGTAGTAGTATAACATCTTGTTCACTGCTGGTTAATACAGTATGTGTATTTTCGTAATAAAAAAAGTATATTTGCATTTTTGTTACATCAACAATACACGTTTATTAAAGGTTTATGATATATTATATAAGCCTCCTTGTTATTCATCACAAGAAGCAAATCAAATAAGTTATTTACACATATATTATATTACATTTTTCCTATGCCAGCACTGCTATTATATATTTGGTGCCACAGTAACTAAACAGGAAGGGAGAACAGTGTTATTGTGAGGCTGGACATGACAGGACAAAAAGCAGGCAGTGGTGATACAGTATGAAGTAGAGATGGTTCAATCTGCTGAAAAGCTCTTTGAGGTATGAATTTCAGAAGGCTGTGTATTTGGAATGGATGCATGTTTTTATGTAAAATGTGTGGTGTTATTGAGTGTAGATTGTGTTAGAAAGTGTTCAGTGAATGTACATGAACATTAATGTATCCACAGCAAGAAATCCACAGTTCCTAACATGTTGCTGCTTTGATGTAGCATATAGATAATCATTGATATATTTTTGTTACAGTACATATGATATAAAAAAAAAAAATCTAAAGTAAAAAATGAGGCTCCATTCAGAAATAGTAAAATGTAAAAATAAACAGTATGTAGGTTTGGTGCTTCCATTTTTGTAGTTGTTGGATTGCCAGAAATAGGTGAACTTTTCTCAGTTGTCTGTTCATTGTAACATGTTTAACTTTTTTGTGTGGAGTCTATTTTATAAATATAGTACAATATTCTTGTATTAGAAAATAGCAGAACAGTGAACAAGGCGCAGCCAAGTTGTAAAAACAAAAGATTTCACATTTGCATCTTTAAATGCTGCAAAAACAATTAGTATAATTCCACTTAATTCAGGAACAAATCATATTATGCAGTTCTCTTTAAGGATACGTAAAAAAGACCAAAGCACATGCAACAAGACAACACCGTGTGACCAAGTATACGGAAACCTACTCACATGTATTAAAGCCATTTAAAACATAATATAATAAACCACCATACAGCAAGTTACCCCCCTTTTTGTGTAAGATTTCTACTTGATGTAAAGATGGCAATGAGCACTTCAAACCTACAATGCCCCAATCAAATTAGGTGCAGCTGGAAAATCCTACAGTCAGCAAAAATGACAAATACTTCTGATCCAAGGGAGCTGATGCCGGTAGTAAACGTGATGTGTAAACAACTCTGCTAATTATCTAAAATATATGTGGAGTTTTCAGAAAACCAGAAGTAACATGGCCGCCAAACTAGAACTGCAAGTATTCCAGTAAGCATTCCAAGTGCTCCAAACAGAAAGTAATGTGCCCATTCTTACACTGCATTCTAAAGACTTAAACAGGAAGTATATGCGTCCATTCATGCGGTCCACACCATCACTAGTGCAGGAGTTGCAGAGCACACGATATGATAATCATTAGGAATCTTCATTTTAAAGCTTGAGTTCCATTGGCACCATAAGTTTTTCAAAGGATATTTGTTGCATTCAAAAAAAGATTTAAAAATATACAGTACATTAAAATAAACATAATACATAAATAGGTTTTTTTTCTCCAAGTCATAGGGCGATCACAAAAGTCTTACACGACATGTGTTGTTTTAGATAAGAGCTTAGATACACCACCACACCTTTGTGCAAAATTAACCCTTAGATGGTGCAACTTAGAGGAAGATTGATAAAGTCCCCATTTACATTATCCCAATATGGTATATTACTACTCTATACCAATATTCTTTACAAGCCAGCATACAACTAATATGGAATGGATCATGTTGTGCAGTAACTTAGAGGAAGAATATGTATTTTATACCCAGAGAGGCACTGGTTACAGATACTCAATGCAGAGGAATGGCACATTAGGTGTAAAATGTAATATTTGTTTCTACACAGGGCAGTGGTATCTGCAGCTCCCACACACCGCTGTGATTTAGCCTCTGGGATATTACATGATGATAGACCCATTTGAATTTGCTACCAGTATTACCATTGGAAGACCTGAAAAAATACCAATTGTCGCAGTAGCAGGCTTATCTATAAATCTGGTATTGGAAAGGTATAGCGGATGAAATGTAGTTCATAGGGGTTGTATTCTAATTCTACCTTTTCAGATTTTATACAGCATTAGTGGTTTATCTGAATGGGCATAAACATTTTTCTCCATGTTATACAAGGCATTGGGACTGTATAAGTGTTAAAATGACTCCAAGAAAAAAGGGTTTGATACTGCGTCCCACTGAGTGCCATCAGAAACAGCATTGCTGTAACAATTCCTGTCATTTGTAATAGTGGTTAAATAGACTTTAATCTGTGTTACCCATGGATATTTACATATGTATACATATGTATGGTTAATATTATTTATAGCACATTAATTGCCAGTTATTTGTATCTCTACATCTACTGTAATTTATATATGATAAATCCATGTTATCCATCTGGAAATAGTAAACTTTTCTTACAGTTGTTATCAAAGGATATATAATGTAAAGTTCCTATCAAATTTTCCCTTAATATTTGCTTTTAGTAATAATACTGGACTTTGCTGTGGCAGTTTGCTAATATATCACCCCTAGACTATGAAAGCAGTGTTGAAACGTTTATAAAATTAGATTACTTACATTTAAGAAGAAATTATTTGTGAATTAATCCTCTCAATCATGGACATATTGTGTTTAATTTTTGCATAATGTTATTTTACAGATTTTTCCAGTAAAACTTAATGTTAGCATTGTAAACGTGTGCTGTCCAATAGGCACACAGACATTTGCCCTCAAGGTTTACAGTCCCTGAGGCCCTCCACAGAGGGTTGTATGACTTTTTTTTCATTATACTGTGTATATTTAGTACCTTTTTTGACTGTGCTTGTATAGACTGTTATTTTATTAATGTGTGTGTTAACGTCAGGTTTTACTTAATCACAGTCGCAGCATGGACAAAGTTGATGACGGCTTCCCTCCTGTTTTTTAAAATGGTACTGAAGAGCCTGGTGCAGACAGACACTTTTTGTAGCTGTTTATGGTCGAGAGAGAAGAAAACCCACCACCACACTACCACCTAGAAAATAATTTTACTATGGGGCCTCTACCTTAACCAGAGGTTTTTGTTTACATTGCAAGTACCAGATACACAACATCAGATGCTCTAAGGGTTTTGAAGGGACTGTGCAGACCCAGATTGGTATATAAAAACATTATTTACAGAATATAGTACTACCAATCACATTAAAGGTAAACATCTTACTACGTATGTTGTTAATTGCTTCATTAAAGCAATCATATCAAATGTAATTTTATTGCATAGTGCAAAAGTCCCCAACAAGGCAGAAAACTGTAATGTTTATTTCACATAGCTCAACATAGTGCTCAGTGCACCGCTGTAACCAAACCATGATAGCACAATAGGTGAGAAAGCAGCTGTAAGCATGACACACTTAGTTTGCAAGTATACAAACCTGGCAACAGAAACTGTTCACACAGAAACTCCTATCAGACATTTATACTATTACCTGTGAATCACATGGCTTCCAACAGGGGCGTAGCCAGAACTTTGTGGGCCCCATAACAACATTTTGAAGAGGCCACTGTCCCAATGGTTCTAGAGAGACACCTCACCACAGAAGTTGTTCATTTTATGCCCCATAATAGTGCCCTACAGTAGTTGATTATCTAATCCATAGTAGTGCCTTAGTTAATGTATTCCCTATGCAAAAGTTTGTAAAGCCCCTATGTATCATCCAATGGCGAAAAATGGTTATAACACATGTAACTGTGACAGGGAAGTTGAGCCCCTCTCAGCTCTGGTCCCCATAGCAGCTGCACTCCCTGCACCTATGGTAGCTACGCCCTTGGCTTCCAGCTTCCGTTAGAATGAGCATGACTGTCACATGTGACTCTGTATTAAAAACTGGCAGATCCCTGGAAATTATGATTGCATGCACTATTTCATTGCTCTGTAGTTGGTTTTGTCTGAATTGTACTCACTAGTAAAGTGGTACCAAAACGCGGGCCTCAAGGCACCCTACAGTCCAGGTTTTAGGGATTTCCATATGTGGATTTCATTTATTTATTTATTTATTTATTTTGACATATATTGTGCCTGAGGAGGAGGGTAGCTATATGTTTCTGCAGGCAACGGCATAGTTTAACTTGTGGAATAGGCAGGCCTCCCAGCTCGTATAGAACTACAAGGCACAGCAAGCCCTTCTAGTCATAGGGCTTGCAGTTCCATAAAAGTTGTAGAGCCACAAGTCTACACTGTATTGACGGGGCCTTAGTATTAATATTGTTATCATTTATATGGTGCCACATGGGTTCCGCAGCGCCTAATAAAGTACATAAACAAGTGAGCACAAGAAAACAAGACTAACAGTACAAGAGACTGTAGGACAAATACACGGTATATAATAATTGCGGCATCAGGGGACAGGACGCTGAAATAATTTATTTGTATCTCAGATGTTATAAATAGCTTTTGTGACTTATGTTATTACATTGTCAGATTTACGCGTAGCTAGTATTTTACATAGTTGTCAACAATGTGTGGTGGTAGCCCGCTGTATGTCAGCCATTTGTAGAGTTGGTCAAGGACTGTAGACCTGTGTGGTGGTGTTTTGTTTATTTTGTTTTTTGTAATGGCCAAACCAGGTGGTTGTTGTTTTTTTTAAATATATTTTATTATTTGTTAGATTTTTTATTTATTTTTTAAATGCAAAAAATACATTGTAACTTCTGCAATCATATGATGGGGGCCGCTGTGTGTCTCATGTAACATCTTGTCTTGCATATACTGTACAGCAGTAAATTTAAAATGTTGTTCAATAGTTAACAGTTGTGTACTATTAGTATATCGTGGCAGCTGTTTACACTGAAAAAGCTAGAAGTTTCTCATTGCATGTTGCCATATCAGTGTGAAAGCTGGTCCCGCAGTCCTAGTTTATGGTCTTCTGTTCTTTGGGATTTGTAAATTAATATTTTAACAAAAAATTAAAAATGTCAAATGAAACTTAAACCGAAATGATGTCATTTGTTTTTTCCTATTACAGTCATGGTTACCGATGGGAACGTGTGTATTTTTTCCTGGCAATCTCCATCATTTCGGTTTAAGTTTCATTTGACATTTTTAATTTTTTGTTAAAATATTAATTTACAAATCCCAAAGAACAGAAGACCATAAACTAGGACTGCGGGACCAGCTTTCACACTGATATGGCAACATGCAATGAGAAACTTCTAGCTTTTTCAGTGTAAACAGCTGCCACGATATACTAATAGTACACAACTGTTAACTATTGAACAACATTTTAAATTTACTGCTGTACAGTATATGCAAGACAAGATGTTACATGAGACACACAGCGGCCCCCATCATATGATTGCAGAAGTTACAATGTATTTTTTGCATTTAAAAAATAAATAAAAAATCTAACAAATAATAAAATATATTTAAAAAAAACAACAACCACCTGGTTTGGCCATTACAAAAAACAAAATAAACAAAACACCACCACACAGGTCTACAGTCCTTGACCAACTCTACAAATGGCTGACATACAGCGGGCTACCACCACACATTGTTGACAACTATGTAAAATACTAGCTACGCGTAAATCTGACAATGTAATAACATAAGTCACAAAAGCTATTTATAACATCTGAGATACAAATAAATTATTTCAGCGTCCTGTCCCCTGATGCCGCAATTATTATATACCGTGTATTTGTCCTACAGTCTCTTGTACTGTTAGTCTTGTTTTCTTGTGCTCACTTGTTTATGTACTTTATTAGGCGCTGCGGAACCCATGTGGCACCATATAAATGATAACAATATTAATACTAAGGCCCCGTCAATACAGTGTAGACTTGTGGCTCTACAACTTTTATGGAACTGCAAGCCCTATGACTAGAAGGGCTTGCTGTGCCTTGTAGTTCTATACGAGCTGGGAGGCCTGCCTATTCCACAAGTTAAACTATGCCGTTGCCTGCAGAAACATATAGCTACCCTCCTCCTCAGGCACAATATATGTCAAAATAAATAAATAAATAAATAAATGAAATCCACATATGGAAATCCCTAAAACCTGGACTGTAGGGTGCCTTGAGGCCCGCGTTTTGGTACCACTTTACTAGTGAGTACAATTCAGACAAAACCAACTACAGAGCAATGAAATAGTGCATGCAATCATAATTTCCAGGGATCTGCCAGTTTTTAATACAGAGTCACATGTGACAGTCATGCTCATTCTAACGGAAGCTGGAAGCCAAGGGCGTAGCTACCATAGGTGCAGGGAGTGCAGCTGCTATGGGGACCAGAGCTGAGAGGGGCTCAACTTCCCTGTCACAGTTACATGTGTTATAACCATTTTTCGCCATTGGATGATACATAGGGGCTTTACAAACTTTTGCATAGGGAATACATTAACTAAGGCACTACTATGGATTAGATAATCAACTACTGTAGGGCACTATTATGGGGCATAAAATGAACAACTTCTGTGGTGAGGTGTCTCTCTAGAACCATTGGGACAGTGGCCTCTTCAAAATGTTGTTATGGGGCCCACAAAGTTCTGGCTACGCCCCTGCTGGAAGCCATGTGATTCACAGGTAATAGTATAAATGTCTGATAGGAGTTTCTGTGTGAACAGTTTCTGTTGCCAGGTTTGTATACTTGCAAACTAAGTGTGTCATGCTTACAGCTGCTTTCTCACCTATTGTGCTATCATGGTTTGGTTACAGCGGTGCACTGAGCACTATGTTGAGCTATGTGAAATAAACATTACAGTTTTCTGCCTTGTTGGGGACTTTTGCACTATGCAATAAAATTACATTTGATATGATTGCTTTAATGAAGCAATTAACAACATACGTAGTAAGATGTTTACCTTTAATGTGATTGGTAGTACTATATTCTGTAAATAATGTTTTTATATACCAATCTGGGTCTGCACAGTCCCTTCAAAACCCTTAGAGCATCTGATGTTGTGTATCTGGTACTTGCAATGTAAACAAAAACCTCTGGTTAAGGTAGAGGCCCCATAGTAAAATTATTTTCTAGGTGGTAGTGTGGTGGTGGGTTTTCTTCTCTCTCGACCATAAACAGCTACAAAAAGTGTCTGTCTGCACCAGGCTCTTCAGTACCATTTTAAAAAACAGGAGGGAAGCCGTCATCAACTTTGTCCATGCTGCGACTGTGATTAAGTAAAACCTGACGTTAACACACACATTAATAAAATAACAGTCTATACAAGCACAGTCAAAAAAGGTACTAAATATACACAGTATAATGAAAAAAAAGTCATACAACCCTCTGTGGAGGGCCTCAGGGACTGTAAACCTTGAGGGCAAATGTCTGTGTGCCTATTGGACAGCACACGTTTACAATGCTAACATTAAGTTTTACTGGAAAAATCTGTAAAATAACATTATGCAAAAATTAAACACAATATGTCCATGATTGAGAGGATTAATTCACAAATAATTTCTTCTTAAATGTAAGTAATCTAATTTTATAAACGTTTCAACACTGCTTTCATAGTCTAGGGGTGATATATTAGCAAACTGCCACAGCAAAGTCCAGTATTATTACTAAAAGCAAATATTAAGGGAAAATTTGATAGGAACTTTACATTATATATCCTTTGATAACAACTGTAAGAAAAGTTTACTATTTCCAGATGGATAACATGGATTTATCATATATAAATTACAGTAGATGTAGAGATACAAATAACTGGCAATTAATGTGCTATAAATAATATTAACCATACATATGTATACATATGTAAATATCCATGGGTAACACAGATTAAAGTCTATTTAACCACTATTACAAATGACAGGAATTGTTACAGCAATGCTGTTTCTGATGGCACTCAGTGGGACGCAGTATCAAACCCTTTTTTCTTGGAGTCATTTTAACACTTATACAGTCCCAATGCCTTGTATAACATGGAGAAAAATGTTTATGCCCATTCAGATAAACCACTAATGCTGTATAAAATCTGAAAAGGTAGAATTAGAATACAACCCCTATGAACTACATTTCATCCGCTATACCTTTCCAATACCAGATTTATAGATAAGCCTGCTACTGCGACAATTGGTATTTTTTCAGGTCTTCCAATGGTAATACTGGTAGCAAATTCAAATGGGTCTATCATCATGTAATATCCCAGAGGCTAAATCACAGCGGTGTGTGGGAGCTGCAGATACCACTGCCCTGTGTAGAAACAAATATTACATTTTACACCTAATGTGCCATTCCTCTGCATTGAGTATCTGTAACCAGTGCCTCTCTGGGTATAAAATACATATTCTTCCTCTAAGTTACTGCACAACATGATCCATTCCATATTAGTTGTATGCTGGCTTGTAAAGAATATTGGTATAGAGTAGTAATATACCATATTGGGATAATGTAAATGGGGACTTTATCAATCTTCCTCTAAGTTGCACCATCTAAGGGTTAATTTTGCACAAAGGTGTGGTGGTGTATCTAAGCTCTTATCTAAAACAACACATGTCGTGTAAGACTTTTGTGATCGCCCTATGACTTGGAGAAAAAAAACCTATTTATGTATTATGTTTATTTTAATGTACTGTATATTTTTAAATCTTTTTTTGAATGCAACAAATATCCTTTGAAAAACTTATGGTGCCAATGGAACTCAAGCTTTAAAATGAAGATTCCTAATGATTATCATATCGTGTGCTCTGCAACTCCTGCACTAGTGATGGTGTGGACCGCATGAATGGACGCATATACTTCCTGTTTAAGTCTTTAGAATGCAGTGTAAGAATGGGCACATTACTTTCTGTTTGGAGCACTTGGAATGCTTACTGGAATACTTGCAGTTCTAGTTTGGCGGCCATGTTACTTCTGGTTTTCTGAAAACTCCACATATATTTTAGATAATTAGCAGAGTTGTTTACACATCACGTTTACTACCGGCATCAGCTCCCTTGGATCAGAAGTATTTGTCATTTTTGCTGACTGTAGGATTTTCCAGCTGCACCTAATTTGATTGGGGCATTGTAGGTTTGAAGTGCTCATTGCCATCTTTACATCAAGTAGAAATCTTACACAAAAAGGGGGGTAACTTGCTGTATGGTGGTTTATTATATTATGTTTTAAATGGCTTTAATACATGTGAGTAGGTTTCCGTATACTTGGTCACACGGTGTTGTCTTGTTGCATGTGCTTTGGTCTTTTTTACGTATCCTTAAAGAGAACTGCATAATATGATTTGTTCCTGAATTAAGTGGAATTATACTAATTGTTTTTGCAGCATTTAAAGATGCAAATGTGAAATCTTTTGTTTTTACAACTTGGCTGCGCCTTGTTCACTGTTCTGCTATTTTCTAATACAAGAATATTGTACTATATTTATAAAATAGACTCCACACAAAAAAGTTAAACATGTTACAATGAACAGACAACTGAGAAAAGTTCACCTATTTCTGGCAATCCAACAACTACAAAAATGGAAGCACCAAACCTACATACTGTTTATTTTTACATTTTACTATTTCTGAATGGAGCCTCATTTTTTACTTTAGATTTTTTTTTTTTATATCATATGTACTGTAACAAAAATATATCAATGATTATCTATATGCTACATCAAAGCAGCAACATGTTAGGAACTGTGGATTTCTTGCTGTGGATACATTAATGTTCATGTACATTCACTGAACACTTTCTAACACAATCTACACTCAATAACACCACACATTTTACATAAAAACATGCATCCATTCCAAATACACAGCCTTCTGAAATTCATACCTCAAAGAGCTTTTCAGCAGATTGAACCATCTCTACTTCATACTGTATCACCACTGCCTGCTTTTTGTCCTGTCATGTCCAGCCTCACAATAACACTGTTCTCCCTTCCTGTTTAGTTACTGTGGCACCAAATATATAATAGCAGTGCTGGCATAGGAAAAATGTAATATAATATATGTGTAAATAACTTATTTGATTTGCTTCTTGTGATGAATAACAAGGAGGCTTATATAATATATCATAAACCTTTAATAAACGTGTATTGTTGATGTAACAAAAATGCAAATATACTTTTTTTATTACGAAAATACACATACTGTATTAACCAGCAGTGAACAAGATGTTATACTACTACTAGAGTTGCAGTATACAATTAGTGAACAGCACTTGCAGCAATCTGTGAAAGATCATTTTGCAGAGCATGTTCAGAAAACGAAAAGAGGATACAATAAGTACAATGTACACTTACATTTCAAGGAAAGACATGAATGTGATATTAAACAGTTGTTATCACTTTGTAGGATAGAGATGTCCTGTGACAGAATTGTAAGTAAAGTCTTATCTGGCACAGTACATGTCTTGTAAGGGTCTTTCATTAGAGCAACCCACCAGCAATTACTTGGTGGGAAAAAAGGTATTTTAAACACTGAGTTAAAATAAAATACAACCTTTATTTAAATTTGTTAAAATTACGGAATCAGTGAATTTTCTTTTGATTTGCTTCTTGTGATGGATAACAGGGCTTCTTTAATATATCATTAACATTTAATAAACTTACATTATTGATGTAACAAAAATGCACATATTTAAAAAAAATTCTACGACTTAAGCACAAATATGCTGTTTCTACATATGTTTGCAAAAATAACGCAAATATTTTTTTTAAATAATACATGTATATACATGTCTGAGCATGTCCAGCATGAATAAAGTATATATTTTTTGAAATGATGGTTAGATCATACACCCCATTTTCTGTGAGATATTTAGATCAGTGACTGTATGAAGAAAAAAAAATACGTCCTCCAGCAATGACTCATTTTAAAAATCATTTTAAAATGCAAAATTATATCATGATCGAATCAGCACGTTTATTTTATAAATCAATTGGTAATAATATACAACGCTCCATCATCAGTGATAAATCAATTGGGAATAGTATACACTTATACATCAGAATGATTATAAACAAGCCATATTTGCAGTATACCTCATGATAACGGTCCTATGAGCCAAAACATTGATTCATATACAATATATACTATTGTTCCTAAAATATCAAGGGCGAAGTCGAAAAGATGAAGCACCAGCATATTACAAATAGACGTGTAAAACATTGTATTATTATTATTAGCATCAGCACTCTGATCAAAAAAAAATGTGTACTGTGTTTTGCTGAGTATTTGTAATATGCATTTTTTTTTTTTAAAGTTAGCAATTTCTTATCTAATTACACAAGTCATGTTGGGTGCTGGTAGCCCTCATTATTAGCATTTATCTTAAACAACAGGCCACTCATCATCCCCCCTCCGGACTTTCACCGTGTAAGAGGATCCCAGAACCACAGAGAATGTATGAAGAAAAAAATACTTTAAACACACAATGATTTCTTCATATAATATTATTAATATTAAGAGTTAATACTTATTTTATAAATCATTTTGAAATAATATACATCGTTGCATCATCAGTGATAATACACAATGTATAAAAAGCGCTTATAACTGATTTTGTAGGCTTATTTCATATAAAATACCAGCAGAATGGAATGAAAAGTGGGCGTATCAGGAGGCTTGGTTAGGGGCGTGGTTAAGGGTGTATCTGGGCGGGGTTAGGGTGGAAAGTAGGCGTGGTTTGCATAATTAGGGGCGTTCCCACCTGTCAAAAATGAGTTTGACGGAAAGTGGTTCCCTTTACTACTGATGGACACACACACTGAGATAATATAGCATCACCGATGGCCACACACATTGAGATAGTATATCATCCCCGATGCCCACACATACTGAGATAATATATCATCACCGATGGACACACATACTGAGATAATATATCATCACCGATTGTCACACATACTGAGATAAATATCATCACCTATGGCTACACATGCCAAGATACTATATCATCACCAGTTATCACACATACTGAGATAATATATCATCACCAATGGCCACACATACTGAGATAATATATCATCACCGATGGCAACACATACTGAGATAATATATCATCACCGATGGCCACACATACTGAGATAATATATCATCACCGATGGCCGCACATACTGAGATAATATATCATCACCGATGATCACACATACTGAGATAATATGTCTTAACCGATGGTCACACACACTGAGATAATATATCATCACTAGAGATGAGCGGATTCGGTTTCTTTGAATCCGAACCCGCACGAACTTCACTTTTTTTTTCACGGGTCCGAGCGACTCGGATCTTCCCGCCTTGCTCGGTTAACCAGAGCGCGCCCGAACGTCATCATGACGCTGTCGGATTCTCGCGAGACTCGGATTCTATATAAGGAGCCGCGCGTCGCCGCCATTTTCACACGTGCATTGAGATTGATAGGGAGAGGACGTGGCTGGCGTCCTCTCCATTTAGATTAGATTTAGAAGAGAGAGAGAGAGAGATTGCTGTGATACTGTAGATTAGAAGAGAGTGCAGACAGAGTTTAGTGACTGACGACCACAGTGACCAGTGACCACCAGAGACAGTGCAGTTGAACTTGTTTGTTTTATTTAATAATATATCCGTTCTCTGCCTGAAAAAAACGATACACAGTCACACAGTGACTCAGTCTGTGTGCACTGCTCAGCCCAGTGTGCTGCACATCAATGTATTGTATTTGTATAAAGCTTATAATAATTGTGGGGGAGACTGGGGAGCACTGCAGGTTGTTGTTATAGCAGGAGCCAGGAGTACAATTGATAATATTATATTAAAATTAAACAGTGCACACTTTTGCTGCAGGAGTGCCACTGCCAGTGTGACTAGTGGTGACCAGTGCCTGACCACCAGTATATTAGTAGTATTGTATACTATCTCTTTATCAACCAGTCTATATTAGCAGCAGACACAGTACAGTGCGGTAGTTCACGGCTGTGGCTACCTCTGTGTCGGCACTCGGCAGGCAGTCCGTCCATCCATAATTGTATTATATACCACCTAACCGTGGTTTTTTTTTTCTTTCTTTATACCGTCGTCATAGTCATACTAGTTGTTACGAGTATACTACTATCTCTTTATCAACCAGTGTACAGTGCGGTAGTTCACGGCTGTGGCTACCTCTGTGTCGGCACTCGGCAGGCAGTCCGTCCATCCATAATTGTATTATAATATATACCACCTAACCGTGGTTTTTTTTTCATTCTTTATACCGTCGTCATACTAGTTGTTATGAGTATACTACTATCTCTTTATCAACCAGTGTACAGTGCGGTAGTTCACGGCTGTGGCTACCTCTGTGTCGGAACTCGGCAGGCAGTCCGTCCATCCATAATTGTATTATAATATATACCACCTAACCGTGGTTTTTTTTTCATTCTTTATACCGTTGTCATACTAGTTGTTACGAGTATACTACTATCTCTTTATCAACCAGTGTACAGTGCGGTAGTTCACGGCTGTGGCTACCTCTGTGTCGGAACTCGGCAGGCAGTCCGTCCATCCATAATTGTATTATAATATATACCACCTAACCGTGGTTTTTTTTTCATTCTTTATACCGTCGTCATACTAGTTGTTACGAGTATACTACTATCTCTTTATCAACCAGTGTACAGTGCGGTAGTTCACGGCTGTGGCTACCTCTGTGTCGGCACTCGGCAGGCAGTCCGTCCATCCATAATTGTATTATAATATATACCACCTAACCGTGGTTTTTTTTTCATTCTTTATACCGTCGTCATACTAGTTGTTACGAGTATACTACTATCTCTTTATCAACCAGTGTACAGTGCGGTAGTTCACGGCTGTGGCTACCTCTGTGTCGGCACTCGGCAGGCAGTCCGTCCATCCATAATTGTATTATATACCACCTAACCGTGGTTATTTTATACCACCTAACCGTGGCAGTCCGTCCATAATTGTATACTAGTATCCAATCCATCCATCTCCATTGTTTACCTGAGGTGCCTTTTAGTTCTGCCTATAAAATATGGAGAACAAAAAAGTTGAGGTTCCAAAATTAGGGAAAGATGAAGATCCACTTCCACCTCGTGCTGAAGCTGCTGCCACTAGTCATGGCCGAGACGATGAAATGCCAGCAACGTCGTCTGCCAAGGCCGATGCCCAATGTCATAGTACAGAGCATGTCAAATCCAAAACACCAAATATCAGAAAAAAAAGGACTCCAAAACCTAAAATAAAATTGTCGGAGGAGAAGCGTAAACTTGCCAATATGCCATTTACCACACGGAGTGGCAAGGAACGGCTGAGGCCCTGGCCTATGTTCATGGCTAGTGGTTCAGCTTCACATGAGGATGGAAGCACTCAGCCTCTCGCTAGAAAAATGAAACGACTCAAGCTGGCAAAAGCACAGCAAAGAACTGTGCGTTCTTCGAAATCCCAAATCCACAAGGAGAGTCCAATTGTGTCGGTTGCGATGCCTGACCTTCCCAACACTGGACGTGAAGAGCATGCGCCTTCCACCATTTGCACGCCCCCTGCAAGTGCTGGAAGGAGCACCCGCAGTCCAGTTCCTGATAGTGAGATTGAAGATGTCAGTGTTGAAGTCCACCAGGATGAGGAGGATATGGGTGTTGCTGGCGCTGGGGAGGAAATTGACCAGGAGGATTCTGATGGTGAGGTGGTTTGTTTAAGTCAGGCACCCGGGGAGACACCTGTTGTCCGTGGGAGGAATATGGCCGTTGACATGCCAGGTGAAAATACCAAAAAAATCAGCTCTTCGGTGTGGAGGTATTTCACCAGAAATGCGGACAACAGGTGTCAAGCCGTGTGTTCCCTTTGTCAAGCTGTAATAAGTAGGGGTAAGGACGTTAACCACCTCGGAACATCCTCCCTTATACGTCACCTGCAGCGCATTCATAATAAGTCAGTGACAAGTTCAAAAACTTTGGGTGACAGCGGAAGCAGTCCACTGACCAGTAAATCCCTTCCTCTTGTAACCAAGCTCACGCAAACCACCCCACCAACTCCCTCAGTGTCAATTTCCTCCTTCCCCAGGAATGCCAATAGTCCTGCAGGCCATGTCACTGGCAATTCTGACGATTCCTCTCCTGCCTGGGATTCCTCCGATGCATCCTTGCGTGTAACGCCTACTGCTGCTGGCGCTGCTGTTGTTGCTGCTGGGAGTCGATGGTCATCCCAGAGGGGAAGTCGTAAGACCACTTTTACTACTTCCACCAAGCAATTGACTGTCCAACAGTCATTTGCGAGGAAGATTAAATATCACAGCAGTCATCCTACTGCAAAGCGGATAACTGAGGCCTTGACATCCTGGGTGGTGAGAAACGTGGTTCCGGTATCCATCATTACTGCAGAGCCAACTAGAGACTTGTTGGAGGTACTGTGTCCCCGGTACCAAATACCATCTAGGTTCCATTTCTCTAGGCAGGCGATACCGAAAATGTACACAGACCTCAGAAAAAGAGTCACCAGTGTCCTAAAAAATGCAGCTGTACCCAATGTCCACTTAACCACGGACATGTGGACAAGTGGAGCAGGGCAGGGTCAGGACTATATGACTGTGACAGCCCACTGGGTAGATGTATGGACTCCCGCCGCAAGAACAGCAGCGGCGGCACCAGTAGCAGCATCTCGCAAACGCCAACTCGTTCCTAGGCAGGCTACGCTTTGTATCACCGGTTTTCAGAATACGCACACAGCTGAAAACCTCTTACGGCAACTGAGGAAGATCATCGCGGAATGGCTTACCCCAATTGGACTCTCCTGTGGATTTGTGGCATCGGACAACGCCAGCAATATTGTGCGTGCATTACATCTGGGCAAATTCCAGCACGTCCCATGTTTTGCACATACCTTGAATTTGGTGGTGCAGAATTTTTTAAAAAACGACAGGGGCGTGCAAGAGATGCTGGCGGTGGGCAGAAAAATTGCGGGACACTTTCGGCGTACAGGCAGCACGTACAGAAGACTGGAGCACCACCAAAAACGCCTGAACCTGCCCTGCCATCATCTGAAGCAGGAGGTGGTAACGAGGTGGAATTCAACCCTCTATATGCTTCAGAGGTTGGAGAAGCAGCAAAAGGCCATTCAAGCCTATACAACTGACCACGATATAGGAGGTGGAATGCACCTGTCTCAAGCGCAGTGGAGAATGATTTCAACGTTGTGCAAGGTTCTGCAACCTTTTGAACTTGCCACACGTGAAGTCAGTTCAGACACTGCCAGCCTGAGTCAGGTCATTCCCCTCATCAGGCTTTTGCAGAAGAAGCTGGAGACATTGAAGGAGGAGCTAAGACAGAGCGATTCCGCTAGGCATGTGGGACTTGTGGATGGAGCCCTTAATTCGCTTAACAAGGATTCACGGGTGGTCAATCTGTTGAAATCAGAGCACTACATTTTGGCCACCGTGCTCGATCCTAGATTTAAAACCTACCTTGGATCTCTCTTTCCGGCGCACACAAGTCTGCTGGGTTTCAAAGACCTGCTGGTGAGAAAATTGTCAAGTCAAGCGGAACGCGACCTGTCAACATCTCCTCCTTCACATTCTCCCGCAACTGGGGGTGCGAGGAAAAGGCTCAGAATTCCGAGCCCACCCGCTGGCGGTGATGCAGGGCAGTCTGGAGCGACTGCTGATGCTGACATCTGGTCCGGACTGAAGGACCTGACAACCATTACGGACATGTCGTCTACTGTCACTGCATATGATTCTCTCACCATTGATAGAATGGTGGAGGATTATATGAGTGACCGCATCCAAGTAGGCACGTCACACAGTCCGTACTTATACTGGCAGGAAAAAGAGGCAATTTGGAGGCCCTTGCACAAACTGGCTTTATTCTACCTAAGTTGCCCTCCCACAAGTGTGTACTCCGAAAGAGTGTTTAGTGCCGCCGCTCACCTTGTCAGCAATCGGCGTACGAGGTTACATCCAGAAAATGTGGAGAAGATGATGTTCATTAAAATGAATTATAATCAATTCCTCCGCGGAGACATTGACCAGCAGCAATTGCCTCCACAAAGTACACAGGGAGCTGACATGGTGGATTCCAGTGGGGACGAATTGATAATCTGTGAGGAGGGGGATGTACACGGTGATATATCGGAGGATGATGATGAAGTGGACATCTTGCCTCTGTAGAGCCAGTTTGTGCAAGGAGAGATTAATTGCTTCTTTTTTGGTGGGGGTCCAAACCAACCCGTCATTTCAGTCACAGTCGTGTGGCAGACCCTGTCACTGAAATGATGGGTTGGTTAAAGTGTGCATGTCCTGTTTATACAACATAAGGGTGGGTGGGAGGGCCCAAGGACAATTCCATCTTGCACCTCTTTTTTCTTTTCTTTTTCTTTGCGTCATGTGCTGTTTGGGGAGGGTTTTTTGGAAGGGACATCCTGCGTGACACTGCAGTGCCACTCCTAGATGGGCCCGGTGTTTGTGTCGGCCACTAGGGTCGCTTATCTTTCTCACACAGTCAGCTACCTCATTGCGCCTCTTTTTTTCTTTGCGTCATGTGCTGTTTGGGGAGGGTTTTTTGGAAGGGCCATCCTGCGTGACACTGCAGTGCCACTCCTAGATGGGCCCGGTGTTTGTGTCGGCCACTAGGGTCGCTTATCTTTCTCACACAGTCAGCTACCTCATTGCGCCTCTTTTTTTCTTTGCGTCATGTGCTGTTTGGGGAGGGTTTTTTGGAAGGGACATCCTGCGTGACACTGCAGTGCCACTCCTAGATGGGCCCGGTGTTTGTGTCGGCCACTAGGGTCGCTAATCTTACTCACACAGCTACCTCATTGCGCCTCTTTTTTTCTTTGCGTCATGTGCTGTTTGGGGAGGGTTTTTTGGAAGGGACATCCTGCGTGACACTGCAGTGCCACTCCTAGATGGGCCCGGTGTTTGTGTCGGCCACTAGGGTCGCTTATCTTTCTCACACAGTCAGCTACCTCATTGCGCCTCTTTTTTTCTTTGCGTCATGTGCTGTTTGGGGAGGGTTTTTTGGAAGGGACATCCTGCGTGACACTGCAGTGCCACTCCTAGATGGGCACGGTGTTTGTGTCGGCCACTAGGGTCGCTTATCTTACTCACACAGCGACCTCGGTGCAAATTTTAGGACTAAAAATAATATTGTGAGGTGTGATGTGTTCAGAAAAGGCTGAAAATGAGTGTAAATTATGTTTTTTGAGGTTAATAATACTTTGGGATCAAAATGACCCCCAAATTCTATGATTTAAGCTGTTTTTTAGTGTTTTTTGAAAAAAATACCCGAATCCAAAACACACCCGAATCCGACAAAAAAAATTCGGTGAGGTTTTGCCAAAACGCGGTCGAACCCAAAACACGGCCGCGGAACCGAACCCAAAACCAAAACACAAAACCCGAAAAGTTTCAGGCGCTCATCACTAATCATCACCGATGGCCACACATACTGACATAATATATCATCACCGATTGTCTCACATACTGAGATAATATGTCATCACCAATGGTCACACATACTGAGATAATATATCATCAACGATTCTCACACATACTGAGATAATATATCATCACCGATGCCCACACATACTGAGATAATATACCATCACCGATTGTCACACATACTGAGATAATATGTCATCACCGATGGTCACACATACTGGGATAATACATTATCACTGATGGCCACACATACTGAGATAATATATCATCACCGATGGTCACACATACTGAGATAATATGTCATCACCGATGGTCACACACAACGAGATAATATATCATCACCGATGGCCACACACACTGAGATAATATATTATCACCGATGGCCACACACATTGAGATAATATATCATCACCGATGGCCACACATGCTAAGATACTATATCATCACCAGTTAACTTATCACACATACTGAGATAATATATCATCACCGATGGCCACACATACTGAGATAATATATCATCACCGATGGCCACACATGCCAAGATACTATATCCTCACCAGTTATCACACATACTGAGAAAATATATCATCACCGATGGCCATACATACTGAGATAATATATCATCACAGATGGCCGCACATACTGAGATAATATATCATCACCGATGGTCACACATACTGAGATAATATGTCATCACCGATGGTCACACATACTGACATAATATATCATCACCGATGGCCACACACACTGAGATAATATATCATCACTGATGGCCACACATACTGAGATAATATATCATCACCGATGGCCACACATACTGAGATAATATATCATCACCGATGGCCGCACATACTGACATAATATATCATCACCGATTGTCACACAAACTGAGATAATACATTATCACCGATGGCCACACATACTGAGATAATATATCATCACCGATGGTCACACATACTGAGATAATATGTCATCACCGATGGTCACACACACCGAGATAATATATCATCACCGTTGGCCACACACACTGAAATAATTAATCATCACCGATGGCCACACAAACTGAGAAAAAATATCATCACCGATGGCCGCACATACTGAGATAATATATCATCACCGATTGTCACACAAACTGAGATAATACATTATCACCGATGGCCACACATACTGAGATAATATATCACCACCGATGGTCACACATACTGAGATAATATGTCATCACCGATGGTCACACACACACCGAGATAATATATCATCACCGTTGGCCACACACACTGAAATAATTAATCATCACCGATGGCCACACACACTGAGATAATATATCATCACCGATGGCCACACATGCCAAGATACTATATCATCACCAGTTATCACACATACTGAGATAATATATCATCACCGATGGCCATACATACTGACATAATATATCATCACCGATGGCCACACATACTAACTTAATATATCATCACCGATGGCCACACATACTGACATAATATATCATCACCGATGGCCACACACAATCAGATAATATATCATCACCAATGGTCACACACACTGAGATAATATATCATCACCGATGGTCACACATACTGAGATAATATATCATCACCGATGGCCACACACACTAAGATAATATATCATCCCCGATGGCCACACACATTGAGATAGTATATCATCCCCGATGCCCACACATACTGAGATAATATGTCATCACCGATGGACACACATACTGAGATAATATATCATCACCGATGGTCACACATACTGAGATAATATATCAACACCGATTGTCACACATACTGAGATAATACATTATCACTGATGTCCACACATACTGAGATAATATATCGTCTCCGATTGTCAAACATACTGAGATAATATGTCTTTACCTATGGTCACACACACTAAGGTAATTAATCATCACCGATGGCCACACATACTGACCTAATATATCATCAGCGATTGTCACACATACTGATATAATACATTATCACCGATGACCACACACACTGAGTTAATTAATCATCACCGATGGCCACACACACTGAGGTAATATATCATCACCGATGGTCACACATACTGATATAATATATCAACACCGATGGCCACACATACTGACTGTCATGACTAAGGTTTTTGTGAACCCGGTGCTAGCGAAGTCTGCGCGGGCGACTGGAGGACTACACGAATACCACCACTGACCTGGTTTTGGAAGTGTTGTGGACTCGGGGTCTCTTCCGGTGACTGGGAAGAGGAACCGCGGCAGAGATGGCCGAATCCAAGTTCTCCTCATGCAGGATGAGGTCGGCAGACAGGAAGCACGTGTGGGCGCTGAAGGTCTCCTGAAAGACAGAACTGGAAAGGCGCTGATGAATCAGTGAAGAATAACAGGTACAACTGTGCTAAAGGGCACGGGGTGCTTGGGGACACTGAGGTGCTTGGAGACACTGAGGTGCTTGGAGACACTGAGGTGCTTGGAGACACTGAGGTGCTTGGAGACACTGAGGTACTTGGAGACACTGAGGTACTTGGAGACACTGAGGTACGTAGAGGCACTGAGGTACGTAGAGGCACTGAGGTGCGTAGAGGCACTGAGGTGCGTAGAGGCACTGAGGTGCGTAGAGGCACTGAGGTACTTGGAGACACTGAGGTACTTGGAGACACTAAGGTGCGTAGAGGCACTGAGGTGCGTAGAGGCACTGAGGTGCGTAGAGGCACTGAGGTGCGTGAAGACACTGGGGTGCGTAGAGACACTGGAGTGCGTAGAGACACTGGGGTGCTGAGGCACGGAGGCACGGAGGTGCTGGAAGCACGGAGGTACTGAGGCACGGAGGTGCTGAGGCACGGAGGCACGGAGGTGCTGAGGCACGGAGATGCTGAGTCACGGAGATGCTGGAAGCACGGAGGCACGGAGGTGCTGGAAGCACGGAGGCACGGAGGTGCTGGAAGCACGGAGGTACTGAGGCACGGAGGTGCTGAGGCACGGAGATGCTGAGTCACGGAGGTGCTGGAAGCACGGAGGCACGGAGGTGCTGGAAGCACGGAGGCACGGAGGTGCTGGAAGCACGGAGGCACGGAGGTGCTGGAAGCACGGAGGTACTGAGGCACGGAGGTGCTGAGGCACGGAGACGCTGAGTCACGGAGGTGCTGGAAGCACGGAGGCACGGAGGTGCTGGAAGCACGGAGATGCTGAGTCACGGAGGTGCTGGAAGCACGGAGGCACGGAGGTGCTGGAAGCACGGAGGCACGGAGGTGCTGGAAGCACGGAGGTACTGAGGCACGGAGGTGCTGAGGCACGGAGACGCTGAGTCACGGAGGTGCTGGAAGCACGGAGGCACGGAGGTGCTGGAAGCACGGAGATGCTGAGTCACGGAGGTGCTGGAAGCACGGAGGCACGGAGGTGCTGAGGCACGGAGATGCTGAGTCACGGAGGTGCTGGAAGCACGGAGGCACGGAGGTGCTGGAAGCACGGAGATGCTGAGGTCTGGAGATCCCAACTACAACAGTAGTAAAACTGAAACACGACAGCTGTGGTTTTCAGTGGAGAACATGGAATTCAGTACTGTGCCTTTAAGACGAAACATTGCAGCTGTGCCTTTACATTGAGACTCAGGGAAATGGTGAAATCAAATGGCAACACACAAGTAACCATACAGGAACAAGGGAACAGAGTTTCCACAGGAACTTAGGTACAATGGTTACCTTAAGGGAGCTCAGCATAAAGACTCTCACAAGGCTGTATGTGACACGAGGAAATGGCCCAGATTCCAACTCAGCCTCCTGATTTATACTTCCTGGTCCTTGATGATTGGTGGGCAGGATTAGGTGATGTCACTGTCATGTGACTACTCTAGCCAAGGCTGTGATGTAGAATGAGGCCTAGCAGGCCAAGAGAACACTGAAGCCTGGACTTCTGCAAAACACAGGATGCTTGCTTTTAGATTACTGAATTCAGCCTCACACAGGAGATCACCACAGGTGGAGCTGATTACCTCTCAGGCAGAGAACTCAGGAAACTCAGTGCTGACAAGCTGTTTAACTCCGTGAGTGAAAAGACACAGGATCCAGGACAGAAAGCAGGGGTAAGTCACCAAATATGAGAATTACAGTCAGGATTGTGACAGTATCCCCCTCTTCAAGGGTGGACTCCGGACACCCATCTTGAATCTTAGAGGAACTTGATGAATAACTTCTAAATAACTTCTAAAAAGTGGAAACCAGAGGGTCCAGAAACAAAACTTAAGCTGGATTCTTTAGAAGTCTTCCTGATCATCTTCAGAACAGGTAGACCATCCATCATAGACAAGACTGGAATTTCCTTCATCCGAAAGGACTGAGGAATAAACTGTAGAAGGTTCCTCTCCTCGTTTTGTAGTGCGAGAAGATTGTGCTTTCGAAGCTAGCACTCCACTGAGGCTTAGATTAAATCTTGTTCTATAACGAGGACTTTTCATACAGAGACCTGTAGAGCTTTTTGGTGATTCTGGAACCTCTTCATGCGTGGAAGCATAACAGGAAGGAACAGCACCTCCCAGGAAAGGAGTAGCATCATAAACTGGATCAAATTCAGAGTCTGAGTCCAAGTCTAACGGAAAATACGAATCTCCGTTAGATACACAGTTTGAAAATGACCTAGAAGTGCACTGTAACTTTAAATTATTTTGCGGAGAACTTAGTATTGAGCTAGGAGAGACTCCTACATGACCAACCTGAATGGTCGGATTCTTACGGAAGGAGATACTTGGACTATCTTTGGCAGGACTGCACAAACTTACTTTTGTATCAGACTGTTGTAGTTTGAATGAAGACGAACTGAGATTCTTTTTGGAGCATGATCTTTTAACTAAGTCAGATTCCGAGGACTTTGGAGTAAATTCTTCCAAGACTGCATTACTAAAAGTCTGTAAATCATGGAACACAGGATCATTCCTCTCAAAAAGCCTGTTGGCCCACTCCAAAGCTCTTCCCCTGAATGCCAGGAATAAATATCGAGTAACGTTGGAAGGAGTTACTGCACCTGAAGGATCAGACTCCATCCGAGACAGAAATTGTTCAACCAAAGCGGCATATTGCAGTAAATCTCCATCGAAGTAAATAGGTGGTAAACCATCAGACGAAAGCTTAGAGGCTGAAACTGGAGAAATCTTTGACTGGACGAGTAGGACTGGATTGGATCCGGGGATGCTTGAATTGGCTGGAACCAAAGGAGACTGACCAGGCTGGTCCTGGAGTAACACTGGACCGGCTGGAACCGGAACGAACTGACCAGGCGGAGCCTGGAGTATTGCTGGACCGGCTGGAACCGGAACGGACTGGCCAAGCTGGGCCTGGAGTATTGCTGGACCGGCTGGAACCGGGACGGACTGACCAGGCTGGGCCTGGAGTATTGCTGGACCGGCTGGAACCGGGACGGACTGAGTCCTTTCTTCACGGGGCTGAACCAAGGCAGGAGCCCCCACTTCACGGGGCTGGGCTGAGGCAAGAGCCCCCACTTCAAGGGGCTGGGCTGAGGCAAGAGCCCCCACTTCAAGGGGCTGGGCTGAGGCAAGAGCCCCCACTTCAAGGGGCTGGGCTGAGGCAAGAGCCCTCTCTTCACGGGGCTGGTCTGCGCTCTGAAGGCTCTCTGGCTGGGCAGCGCTCTGAAGGCTCTCTGGCTGGGCAGCGCTCTGAAGGCTCTCTGGCTGGGCAGCGCTCTGAAGGCTCTCTGGCTGGGCAGCACTCTGTAGACCCTCTGGCTGGGCAGCACTCTGTAGACCCTCTGGCTGGGCAGCACTCTGTAGACCCTCTGGCTCTGGACCCTCGGATCCCCTTCCTGGGGCTGTACCCTCGGAACCCCCTCCTGGGGCTGGACCCTCTGAAGAACCCCCTCCTGGGGCTGTGCCCTCTGAAGAACCCCCTCCTGGGGCTGGACGCTCTGAACCCCTCACTGGGGCTGGACGCTCTGAACCCCTCACTGGGGCTGGACGCTCTGAACCCCTCACTGGGGCTGGACACTCTGAAGAACCCCTTCTTGGGGCTGGACACTCTGAAGAACCCCTTCTTGGGGCTGGACACTCTGAAGACGCCCCCCCTGGGGCTGAAGACACGGACGCCCCCCCTGGGGCTGGACACTCTGAAGACGCCCCTCCTGGGGCTAGACACTTTGAAGACGCCCCTCCTGGGGCTGGACACTTTGAAGACGCCCCTCCTGGGGCTAGACACTCTGAAGACGCCCCTCCTGGGGCTGGACACTCTGAAGACGCCCCTCCTGGGGCTGGACACTTTGAAGACGCCCCTCCTGGGGCTGGACACTCTGAAGACGCCCCTCCTGGGGCTGGACACTCTGAAGACGCCCCTCCTGGGGCTGGACACTCTGAAGACGCCCCTCCTGGGGCTGGACACTCTGAAGATGCCCCTCCTGGGGCTGGACACTCTGAAGACGCCCCTCCTGGGGCTGGACACTCTGAAGACGCCCCTCCTGGGGCTGGACACTCTGAAGACGCCCCTCCTGGGGCTGGACACTCTGAAGACGCCCCTCCTGGGGCTGGACACTCTGAAGACGCCCCTCCTGGGGCTGAAGACACGGACGCCCCCCCTGGGGCTGGACACTCTGACTCCTCTGTGACTCTAAATGGCTTGAATATTCTTCTCTGGACACCCAACTTGGGATAAGGTCTTTTAATCACCGGACCCCAGTCATAAATTTGAGTCTCTTTCCGAGTAGCCATCTTGATACCCCCGTCAGCAGTAGCAGGATCGGCTACTGTGGATGACTTGTAGACATGAGCACTGTGATACTGCGATTTGTCACCATTCCCTGGCTTGCGAAGAATGCAGTCTTTAACAAAATGACCAGAATTTCCACAGTAAAGACAGAGATGTAGCTCCTTACGCCGCTGACGTTCAGCTTCAGAGAGCTTGGGCCGTGGATAGCTCTGATGAAAAACTTTCCCTTGCGCAGAGGAAGAGACTCTATTAACTGGATGGGACAAAACAGGGTCAACAACGTTGGTAGTATTCCTGAGGAGATCAGGCATCACAGAGAGAATACTAGGCAAAAGTTCTTGTAACTGTAATAACATCTGGTAGAATATCTGCAGTAGGTCAGGAGTCTTAGAGCAGAAGGTCAGAGAATCTCTGGAGAAAGAATTCCGCTGCAGACACTGTGCCAATTGATGCTGAGTCGACTCCAGACCTTCCAAGCGTCCTGCAATTTTGCTTAGGAGGTCATGCGTCAGACTAACACTTTCGGCCGGGTCCATGGGGCCATTTCCTACTGTCATGACTAAGGTTTTTGTGAACCCGGTGCTAGCGAAGTCTGCGCGGGCGACTGGAGGACTACACGAATACCACCACTGACCTGGTTTTGGAAGTGTTGTGGACTCGGGGTCTCTTCCGGTGACTGGGAAGAGGAACCGCGGCAGAGATGGCCGAATCCAAGTTCTCCTCATGCAGGATGAGGTCGGCAGACAGGAAGCACGTGTGGGCGCTGAAGGTCTCCTGAAAGACAGAACTGGAAAGGCGCTGATGAATCAGTGAAGAATAACAGGTACAACTGTGCTAAAGGGCACGGGGTGCTTGGGGACACTGAGGTGCTTGGAGACACTGAGGTGCTTGGAGACACTGAGGTGCTTGGAGACACTGAGGTGCTTGGAGACACTGAGGTACTTGGAGACACTGAGGTACTTGGAGACACTGAGGTACGTAGAGGCACTGAGGTACGTAGAGGCACTGAGGTGCGTAGAGGCACTGAGGTGCGTAGAGGCACTGAGGTGCGTAGAGGCACTGAGGTACTTGGAGACACTGAGGTACTTGGAGACACTAAGGTGCGTAGAGGCACTGAGGTGCGTAGAGGCACTGAGGTGCGTAGAGGCACTGAGGTGCGTGAAGACACTGGGGTGCGTAGAGACACTGGAGTGCGTAGAGACACTGGGGTGCTGAGGCACGGAGGCACGGAGGTGCTGGAAGCACGGAGGTACTGAGGCACGGAGGTGCTGAGGCACGGAGGCACGGAGGTGCTGAGGCACGGAGATGCTGAGTCACGGAGATGCTGGAAGCACGGAGGCACGGAGGTGCTGGAAGCACGGAGGCACGGAGGTGCTGGAAGCACGGAGGTACTGAGGCACGGAGGTGCTGAGGCACGGAGATGCTGAGTCACGGAGGTGCTGGAAGCACGGAGGCACGGAGGTGCTGGAAGCACGGAGGCACGGAGGTGCTGGAAGCACGGAGGCACGGAGGTGCTGGAAGCACGGAGGTACTGAGGCACGGAGGTGCTGAGGCACGGAGACGCTGAGTCACGGAGGTGCTGGAAGCACGGAGGCACGGAGGTGCTGGAAGCACGGAGATGCTGAGTCACGGAGGTGCTGGAAGCACGGAGGCACGGAGGTGCTGGAAGCACGGAGGCACGGAGGTGCTGGAAGCACGGAGGTACTGAGGCACGGAGGTGCTGAGGCACGGAGACGCTGAGTCACGGAGGTGCTGGAAGCACGGAGGCACGGAGGTGCTGGAAGCACGGAGATGCTGAGTCACGGAGGTGCTGGAAGCACGGAGGCACGGAGGTGCTGAGGCACGGAGATGCTGAGTCACGGAGGTGCTGGAAGCACGGAGGCACGGAGGTGCTGGAAGCACGGAGATGCTGAGGTCTGGAGATCCCAACTACAACAGTAGTAAAACTGAAACACGACAGCTGTGGTTTTCAGTGGAGAACATGGAATTCAGTACTGTGCCTTTAAGACGAAACATTGCAGCTGTGCCTTTACATTGAGACTCAGGGAAATGGTGAAATCAAATGGCAACACACAAGTAACCATACAGGAACAAGGGAACAGAGTTTCCACAGGAACTTAGGTACAATGGTTACCTTAAGGGAGCTCAGCATAAAGACTCTCACAAGGCTGTATGTGACACGAGGAAATGGCCCAGATTCCAACTCAGCCTCCTGATTTATACTTCCTGGTCCTTGATGATTGGTGGGCAGGATTAGGTGATGTCACTGTCATGTGACTACTCTAGCCAAGGCTGTGATGTAGAATGAGGCCTAGCAGGCCAAGAGAACACTGAAGCCTGGACTTCTGCAAAACACAGGATGCTTGCTTTTAGATTACTGAATTCAGCCTCACACAGGAGATCACCACAGGTGGAGCTGATTACCTCTCAGGCAGAGAACTCAGGAAACTCAGTGCTGACAAGCTGTTTAACTCCGTGAGTGAAAAGACACAGGATCCAGGACAGAAAGCAGGGGTAAGTCACCAAATATGAGAATTACAGTCAGGATTGTGACACTGACATAATATATCATCACCGATGGCCACACATACTAACATAATATATCATCACCGATGGCCACACATACTGACATAATATATCATCACCGATGGCCACACACAATCAGATAATATATCATCACCAATGGTCACACACACTGAGATAATATATTATCACCGATGGTCACACATACTGACATAATATATCATCACCGATGGCCACACACACTGAGATAATATATCATCACTGATGGCCACACATACTGAGATAATATATCATCACCGATGGCCACACATACTGAGATAATATATCATCACCGATGGCCGCACATACTGACATAATATATCATCACCGATTGTCACACAAACTGAGATAATACATTATCACCGATGGCCACACATACTGAGATAATATATCACAACCGATGGTCACACATACTGAGATAATATGTCATCACCAATGGTCACACATACTGAGATAATATATCATCAACGATTCTCACACATACTGAGATAATATATCATCACCGATGCCCACACATACTGAGATAATATATCATCACCGATTGTCACACATACTGAGATAATATGTCATCACCGATGGTCACACATACTGGGATAATACATTATCACTGATGGCCACACATACTGAGATAATATATCATCACCGATGGTCACACATACTGAGATAATATGTCATCACCGATGGTCACACACAACGAGATAATATATCATCACCGATGGCCACACACACTGAGATAATATATTATCACCGATGGCCACACACATTGAGATAATATATCATCACCGATGGCCACACATGCCAAGATACTATATCATCACCAGTTAACTTATCACACATACTGAGATAATATATCATCACCGATGGCCACACATACTGAGATAATATATCATCACCGATGGCCACACATGCCAAGATACTATATCCTCACCAGTTATCACACATACTGAGAAAATATATCATCACCGATGGCCATACATACTGAGATAATATATCATCACAGATGGCCGCACATACTGAGATAATATATCATCACCGATGGTCACACATACTGAGATAATATGTCATCACCGATGGTCACACATACTGACATAATATATCATCACCGATGGCCACACACACTTAGATAATATATCATCACTGATGGCCACACATACTGAGATAATATATCATCACCGATGGCCACACATACTGAGATAATATATCATCACCGATGGCCGCACATACTGACATAATATATCATCACCGATTGTCACACAAACTGAGATAATACATTATCACCGATGGCCACACATACTGAGATAATATATCATCACCGATGGTCACACATACTGAGATAATATGTCATCACCGATGGTCACACACACCGAGATAATATATCATCACCGTTGGCCACACACACTGAAATAATTAATCATCACCGATGGCCACACACACTGAGATAATATATCATCACCGATGGCCACACATGCCAAGATACTATATCATCACCAGTTATCACACATACTGAGATAATATATCATCACCGATGGCCATACATACTGACATAATATATCATCACCGATGGCCACACATACTAACTTAATATATCATCACCGATGGCCACACATACTGACATAATATATCATCACCGATGGCCACACACAATCAGATAATATATCATCACCAATGGTCACACACACTGAGATAATATATCATCACCGATGGTCACACATACTGAGATAATATATCATCACCGATGGCCACACACACTAAGATAATATATCATCCCCGATGGCCACACACATTGAGATAGTATATCATCCCCGATGCCCACACATACTGAGATAATATGTCATCACCGATGGACACACATACTGAGATAATATATCATCACCGATGGTCACACATACTGAGATAATATATCAACACCGATTGTCACACATACTGAGATAATACATTATCACTGATGTCCACACATACTGAGATAATATATCGTCTCCGATGGTCAAACATACTGAGATAATATGTCTTTACCTATGGTCACACACACTAAGATAATTAATCATCACCGATGGCCACACATACTGACCTAATATATCATCAACGATTGTCACACATACTGATATAATACATTATCACCGATGACCACACACACTGAGTTAATTAATCATCACCGATGGCCACACACACTGAGGTAATATATCATCACCGATGGTCACACATACTGATATAATATATCAACACCGATGGCCACACATACTGACATAATATATCATCACCGATGGCCACACATACTAACATAATATATCATCACCGATGGCCACACATACTGACATAATATATCATCACCGATGGCCACACACAATCAGATAATATATCATCACCAATGGTCACACACACTGAGATAATATATTATCACCGATGGTCACACATACTGACATAATATATCATCACCGATGGCCACACACACTGAGATAATATATCATCACTGATGGCCACACATACTGAGATAATATATCATCACCGATGGCCACACATACTGAGATAATATATCATCACCGATGGCCGCACATACTGACATAATATATCATCACCGATTGTCACACAAACTGAGATAATACATTATCACCGATGGCCACACATACTGAGATAATATATCACAACCGATGGTCACACATACTGAGATAATATGTCATCACCGATGGTCACACATACTGACATAATATATCATCACCGATGGCCACACATACTGAGATAATATATCATCACCGATGCCCACACATACTGAGATAATATATCATCACCGATTGTCACACATACTGAGATAATATGTCTTCACCGATTGTCACACATACTGAGATAATACATTATCACCGATGGCCACACATACTGAAATAATATATCATCACCGATGGTCACATATACTGAGATAATATGTCTTCACCTATGGTCACACACACTGAGATAATTAATCATCACCGATGGCCACACACACTGAGATAATATATCATCACCGATGGCCACACAAACTGAGAAAAAATATCATCACCGATGGCCACACATACTGACATAATATATCATCACCGATTGTCACACAAACTGAGATAATACATTATCACCGATGGCCACACATACTGAGATAATATATCACCACCGATGGTCACACATACTGAGATAATATGTCATCACCGATGGTCACACACACCGAGACAATATATCATCACCGTTGGCCACACACACTGAAATAATTAATCATCACCGATGGCCACACACACTGAGATAATATATCATCACCGATGGCCACACATGCCAAGATACTATATCATCACCAGTTATCACACATACTGAGATAATATATCATCACCGATGGCCATACATACTGACATAATATATCATCACCGATGGCCGCACATACTGAGATAATATATCATCTCCGATGGTCACACACACTGAGATAATATGTCATCACCAATGGTCACACATACTGAGATAATATATCATCAACGATTCTCACACATACTGAGATAATATATCATCAACGATTCTCACACATACTGAGATAATATATCATCACTGATGCCCACACATACTGAGATAATATACCATCACCGATTGTCACACATACTGAGATAATATGTCATCACCGATGGTCATGCATACTGGGATAATACATTATCACCGTTGGCCACACATACTGAGATAATATATCATCACCGATGGACACACATACGGAGATAATATATCATCACCGATGGTCACACACACTGAGATAATTAATCATCACCGATGGCCACACACACTGAGATAATATGTCATCACCGATGGCCACACACACTGAGATAATTATTCATCACTGATGGCCACACACACTGAGATAATATATCATCACCTATGGCTACACATGCCAAGATACTATATCATCACCAGTTATCACACATACTGAGATAATATATCATCACCAATGGCCACACATACTGAGATAATATATCATCACCGATGGCCACACATACTGACATAATATATCATCACCGATGGCCTCACACAATGAGATAATATATCATCACCAATGGTCACACACACTGAGATAATATATCATCACCGATGGTCACACATACTGAGATAATATATCATCACCGATAGCCACACACACTGAGATAATATATCATCACCGATGGTCACACATACTGAGATAATATATCATCACCGATGGCCACACATACTGAGATAATATATCATCACCGATGGCCACACATACTGAGATAATATATCATCACCGATAGCCACACACACTGAGATAATATATCATCACCGACAGGGACGGATTGGGAGATAAAAGTGGCCCTGGAAAAAATTCTAGAAGTGGCCTTGTGGGCGGCATCAAATCAACTGTAGGCGGGATCAATACAAAAGTAGGCGGGATTACTGCTTCAAAATATAATGTAGGCGGAGTTACACCAACAAAAGGCAGATCATGTTAGTGTTCACTCTAGGATTTTTAGGGCAGGGTGCTGATCACAGGGAGGGCATATTTTTCATTCGGGTGGGCACTTTTTTAAGTTAGAAGGGCAAAATTACGTACAGTACATACTATAATGCTTGGTGCTCCCATTCCCACAGGACAAAGTATGGACAGTGCGCGCCGAAGGCGCGCGTCAAAAATTTAGGGGCGTTGTTTCATGTGGAAGGGGCGTGGCCACATAACAGTGGCAATTCACATTACACCACACAGTAGTGCACCTAATACACAATGCACCAGGTAGAACCTCCTATACACACTGCGACAAGTAGAGCACGTTATACATATTGCGCCAGATAGAGCATGTTATACACATTGCGCCAGGTAGAGAGCACTGAGACACACTGCACCAGGTAGAGAGCACTGAGGCACATTGCACCAGGTAGAGCACTGAGGCTCATTGCACCAGGTAGAGAGCACAGAGACACATTGCACCAGGTAGAGCACTGAGACACACTGCACCAGGTAGAGAGCACTGAGGCACATTGCACCAGGTAGAGAGCACTGAGGCACATTGCGCCAGGTAGAGAGCACTGAGGCACATTGCACCAGGTAGAGAGCACAGAGACACATTGCACCAGGTAGAAAGCACTGAGGCATATTGCACCAGGTAGACAGTACAGAGACACATTGCACCAGGTAGAGAGCACTGAGGCACACTTCACCATGTAGAGAGCACTAAGGCATACTGCACCATGTAGAGAGCACTGAGGCACACTGCACCATGTAGAGAGCACTGAGGCACATTGCACCAGGTAGAGAGTACTGCAACACATTGCACAAGGTAGAGAGCACAGAGACACATTGCACCAGGTAGAGAGCACAGAGACACATTGCACCAGGTAGAGAGCACAGAGACACACTGCACCAGGTAGAGAGCACAGAGACACACTGCACCAGGTAGAGAGCACAGAGACACATTGCACCAGGTAGAGAGCACAGAGACACATTGCACCAGGTAGAGAGCACTGAGACACACTGCACCAAGTAGAGAGCACCGAGACACATTGCACCAGGTAGAGAGCACAGAGACACATTGCACCAGGTAGAGAGCACAGAGACACTTTGCACCAGGTAGAGAGCACAGAGAAACATTGCACCAGGTAGAGAGCTCCGAGAAACATTGCACCAGGTAGAGAGCACTGAGACACACTGCACCAGGTAGAGAGCACTGAGGCACACTGCACCAGGTAGAGAGCACTGAGGCACACTGCACCAGGTAGAGAGCACTGAGACACACTGCACCAGGTAGAGAGCACTGAGACACACTGCACCAGGTAGAGAGCACTGAGACACACTGTACCAGATAGAGAGCACTGAGACACATTGCACCAGGTAGAGAGCACTGAGACACACTGCACCAGATAGAGAGCACTGAAACACACTGCATCAGGTAGAGAGCACTGAGACACACTGCACCAGATAGAGAGCACTGAGGCACATTGCACCAGGTAGAGAGCACTGAGACACACTGCACCAGGTAGAGAGCACTGAGACACATTGCACCAGGTAGAGAGCACTGAGACACATTGCACCAGGTAGAGAGCACTGAGGCACACTGCACCAGGTAGAGAGCACTGAGGCACACTGCACCAGGTAGAGAGCACTGAGGCACACTGCACCAGGTAGAGAGCACTGAGGCACACTGTAACAAAAAAATAAAAAAGCGAGAAACCTGGTCCAATGCACTAAAGGGGATCCATGTTTATGGATCCCCTTTCCCTGAATGCCGGGACCCCACTGTGACTCCTGTCACTAGAGGACCTGGCAGCAAATCAGGGAGCGTTACGTCATAGCACTCTCCTGATTGGCTGAGCGCTCCTGGCCTGTCAATCAGACGGAGTGGTCCTCCATTATAGTCAATGGTGGGAAAATTGCGGTCTGCGGATAATCGAGAGGTTAATTGAGGTCACTCTTGTGGGTGACATCAATTAACTTTGCGGTTAGCCGCAGACATCTAAACCCCCAGACACAAAAGTACACCTCACACCCCCATACATAAAATTACACCTCACACCCCCAGACACAAAATTACACCTGACACCTATAAAATTACACCTCACACCCCAAGACACAAAATTACACCTCACACCCATAAAATGATACCTCACACCCATAAATTTACACCTCACACCCCCAGAAACAAAATTACACCTCACACCCTAGACATAAAATTACACCTCACCGCAGACATAAAATTACACCTGACACCTATAAAATTACACCCGACACCCATAAAACTACACCTCACACCCCCAGACATAAAATTACACCCGACACCAATAAAACTACACCTCACACCCCCAGACATAAAATTACACCTCACACCCCCAGACATAAAATTACACCCGACACCTATAAAATTACACCCGACACCCATAAAACTACACCTCACACCCCCAGACATAAAATTACACCTCACACCCCAAGACACAAAATTACACCTCACACCCCATGACACAAAATTACACCTCACACCCAGGACACTAAATTACACCTCACACCCCAAGATACTAAATTACACCTCACACTGTTAAAATTACACCTCACACCCCAAGACTCAAAATTACACCTGACACCTATAAAATTACACCTCACACTCCCAGACATAAAATGAAACCAGACACCTATAAAATTACACCTGACACCAATAAAACTACACCTCACACCCCAAGACACAAAATTACACCTCACACCCCATGACACAAAATTACACCTCACACCCAGGACACTAAATTACACCTCACACCCCAAGATACTAAATTACACCTCACAACCCAAGATACTAAATTACACCTCACACCCCAAGATACTAAATTACACCTTACACCGTTAAAATTACACCTCACACCCCAGGAGACAAAATTACACCTCACACCCATAAAATTACACCTCACACCCCCAGACATAAAATTACACCCAACACTCATAAAACTACACCTCACACCCCAAGACACAAAATGACACCTCACACCCCAGGACACTAAATTACACCTCACACCCCAAGATACTAAATTACACCTCACACCCCAAGACACTAAATTACACCCGACACCCCAAGACATAAAATTACACCTCACTCCCCAAGACACAAAATTACACCTCACTCCCCAAGACACAAAATTACACCTCACTCCCCAAGACACAAAATTACATCTCACACCCATAAAATTACACCTCACACCCATAGACATAAAATTATACCTCACATCCCAAGACATAAAATTACCCCCGACACCTATAAAATTACACCCGACACCCCAAGACACAAAATTACACCTCACTCCCCAAGACACAAAATTACACCTTGCACCCATAAAATGACATCTCACACCCCCAAACATAAAATTACACCTCACTCCCCCAAGCACAAAATTACACCTCACCCCCCTACACAAAATTACACCTCACCCCCCCTACACAAAATTACACCTTACCCCCCTAACACAAAATTACACCTCACCCATAAAATTACACCTCACACCTCCAGAGCACTGTACACGAGTCATACCACCTCACCTCTCCTACTGTAGAATGTGTGCACCCACCGCGGCCGCACCTTCTCTTCCTGCAAGGTCCGCGCTGATTACGTCTGTGGCGCTTGGCGCGCGGACCTCCTCTTCAGGTCAGCCGGTTGGGGACGGGGCCGCTGACTAGAAAACGGCCGCTGCATTGCCCACAATGAAGCAAGTGACATAGAGGGGGGGCGGGGACGGTTCTGTGGCCGCAGCAAGGCATAAGCAGAGTATGTGGAGGGGGGCGTGGCCGGCTCTCCTGATAGCGGCCGCTGCAGCAAGGCATAAGCAGATGACATGGGGGGGTGTGGCCGGCTCCCCTGATAGCGGCCATTGGCTGAAGCAGCTAGGTGACTAGTGACGTGCCGTGGGGGGGGGGGGGCCGCACACAGGCATAAGCTGTTGAGGGGAAGGGTGGGGCAGCATGAGATGGTGATTTGCAGGGCCGGCTCTCCTGACAGCGGCCGCAGACTGTATTACATTTTGCAGGTATTGTGCCTGCCTGGTAACGCAGAGGGGGGCGGGGCCGCGTAGGACAGGCGGCCCCACGACCCAATCGGCCCCCCGGGGAAACTCCCGGTGACTTCTATGGCCAATCCGGCCCTGATCACCGATGGCCACACACACTGAGATAATATATCATCACCGATGGCCACACACACTGAGATAATATAGCATCACCGATGGCCACACACACTGAGATAATATAGCATCACCGATGGCCACACACATTGAGATAGTATATCATCCCCGATGCCCACACATACTGAGATAAATATCATCACCTATGGCTACACATGCCAAGATACTATATCATCACCAGTTATCACACATACTGAGATAATATATCATCACCAATGGCCACACATACTGAGATAATATATCATCACCGATGGCCACACATACTGAGATAATATATCATCACCGATGGCCACACATACTGAGATAATATATCATCACCGATGGCCGCACATACTGAGATAATATATCATCACCGATGATCACACATACTGAGATAATATGTCTTAACCGATGGTCACACACACTGAGATAATATATCATCACCGACGGCCACACATACTGACATAATATATCATCACCGATTGTCTCACATACTGAGATAATATGTCATCACCAATGGTCACACATACTGAGATAATATATCATCAACGATTCTCACACATACTGAGATAATATATCATCACCGAAGCCCACACATACTGAGATAATATACCATCACCGATTGTCACACATACTGAGATAATATGTCATCACCGATGGTCACACATACTGGGATAATACATTATCACCGATGGCCACACATACTGAGATAATATATCATCACCGATGGCCACACACAATGAGATAATATATCATCACCAGTGGTCACACACACTGAGATAATATATCATCACCGATGGTCACACACACTGAAATAATGAATCATCACCGATGGCCACACATACTGACATACCGGTAATATATCATCACTGATGGCCACACTCACTGAGTTAATATATCATCAACGATGGCCACACACACTAAGATAATATAGCATCACCGATGGCCACAAACTCTGAGATAATATATCATCACCGATGGTCACACATACTGAAATAATATATCATCACCGATGGCCACATATACTGACATAATATATCATCACCGATAGCCACAAACACTGAGATAATATATCATCACCAATGGTCACACACACTGAGATAATATATCATCACCGATGGTGACACATACTGAGATAATATATCATCCCCGATGGCCACACACACTGAGATAATATATCATCACCGATGGCCAAACACACTGAGATAATATATCATCACCAATGGTCACACACACTGAGATAATATAATATCACCGATGGCCACACACACTGAGATAATATATCATCACCGATGGTGACACATTCTGAGATAATATATCATCACCGATGGCCACACACACTGAGATAATATATCATCACCGATGGCAACACACACTGAGATAATATATCATCCCCGATGGCCACACACACTGAGATAATATATCATCCCCGATGGCCACACACATTGAGATAGTATATCATCCCCGATGCCCACACATACTGAGATAATATATCATCACCGATGGACACACATACAGAGATAATATATCATCACCGATGGTCACACACGCTGAGATAATTAATCATCACCGATGGCCACACACACTGAGATAATATGTCATCACCGATGGCCACACACACTGAGATAATTATTTATCACTGATGGCCACACACACTGAGATAATATATCATCACCTATGGCCACACATGCCAAGATACTATATCCTCACCAGTTATCACACATACTGAGAAAATATATCATCACCGATGGCCATACATACTGAGATAATATATCATCACCGATGGCCACACATGCCAAGATACTATATCATCACCAGTTAACTTATCACACATACTGAGATAATATATCATCACCGATGGCCATACATACTGAGATAATATATCATCACCGATGGCCACACATACTGAGATAATATATCATCACCGATGGCCACACATGCCAAGATACTATATCCTCACCAGTTATCACACATACTGAGAAAATATATCATCACCGATGGCCATACATACTGAGATAATATATCATCACCGATGGCCGCACATACTGAGATAATATATCATCACCGATGGTCACACATACTGAGATAATATGTCATCACCGATGGTCACACATACTGAGATAATATATCATCACCGATGGCCACACATACTGACATAATATATCATCAACGATTGTCACACATACTGAGATAATACATTATCACCGATGGCCACACATACTGAGATAATATATCATCACCGATGGCCACACACACTGAGATAATTAATCATCACCGATGGCCACACACACTGAGGTAATATATCATCACCGATGGTCACACATACTGAGATAATATATCAACACCGATGGCCACACATACTGACATAATATATCATCACCGATGGCCACACATACTAACATAATATATCATCACCGATGGCCACACATACTGACATAATATATCATCACCGATGGCCACACACAATCAGATAATATATCATCACCAATGGTCACACACACTGAGATAATATATCATCACCGATGGTCACACATACTGAGATAATATATCATCACCGATGGCCACACACACTAAGATAATATATCATCCCCGATGGCCACACACATTGAGATAGTATATCATCCCCGATGCCCACACATACTGAGATAATATGTCATCACCGATGGACACACATACTGAGATAATATATCATCACCGATGGTCACACATACTGAGATAATATATCAACACCGATTGTCACACATACTGAGATAATACATTATCACTGATGTCCACACATACTGAGATAATATATCGTCACCGATGGTCAAACATACTGAGATAATATGTCTTTACCTATGGTCACACACACTGAGATAATTAATCATCACCGATGGCCACACATACTGACCTAATATATCATCAACAATTGTCACACATACTGATATAATACATTATCACCGATGACCACACACACTGAGTTAATTAATCATCACCGATGGCCACACACACTGAGGTAATATATCATCACCGATGGTCACACATACTGATATAATATATCAACACCTATGGCCACACATACTGACATAATATATCATCACCGATGGCCACACATACTAACATAATATATCATCACCGATGGCCACACATACTGACATAATATATCATCACCGATGGCCACACACAATCAGATAATATATCATCACCAATGGTCACACACACTGAGATAATATATCATCACCGATGGTCACACATACTGACATAATATATCATCACCAATGGCAACACACACTGAGATAATATATCATCACTGATGGCCACACATACTGAGATAATATATCATCACCGATGGCCACACATACTGAGATAATATATCATCACCGATGGCCGCACATACTGACATAATATATCATCACCGATTGTCACACAAACTGAGATAATACATTATCACCGATGGCCACACATACTGAGATAATATATCACCACCGATGGTCACACATACTGAGATAATATGTCATCACCGATGGTCACACATACTGACATAATATATCATCACCGATGGCCACACATACTGAGATAATATATCATCACCGATGCCCACACATACTGAGATAATATATCATCACCGATTGTCACACATACTGAGATAATATGTCTTCACCGATTGTCACACATACTGAGATAATACATTATCACCGATGGCCACACATACTGAGATAATATATCATCACCGATGGTCACATATACTGAGATAATATGTCTTCACCTATGGTCACACACACTGAGATAATTAATCATCACCGATGGCCACACACACTGAGATAATATATCATCACCGATGGCCACACAAACTGAGAAAAAATATCATCACCGATGGCCGCACATACTGACATAATATATCATCACCGATTGTCACACAAACTGAGATAATACATTATCACCGATGGCCACACATACTGAGATAATATATCACCACCGATGGTCACACATACTGAGATAATATGTCATCACCGATGGTCACACACACCGAGATAATATATCATCACCGTTGGCCACACACACTGAAATAATTAATCATCACCGATGGCCACACACACTGAGATAATATATCATCACCGATGGCCACACATGCCAAGATACTATATCATCACCAGTTATCACACATACTGAGATAATATATCATCACCGATGGCCATACATACTGACATAATATATCATCACCGATGGCCGCACATACTGAGATAATATATCATCTCCGATGGTCACACACACTGAGATAATATGTCATCACCAATGGTCACACATACTGAGATAATATATCATCAACGATTCTCACACATACTGAGATAATATATCATCACCGATGCCCACACATACTGAGATAATATACCATCACCGATTGTCACACATACTGAGATAATATGTCATCACCGATGGTCACACATACTGGGATAATACATTATCACCGTTGGCCACACATACTGAGATAATATATCATCACCGATGGACACACATACGGAGATAATATATCATCACCGATGGTCACACACACTGAGATAATTAATCATCACCGATGGCCACACACACTGAGATAATATGTCATCACCGATGGCCACACACACTGAGATAATTATTTATCACTGATGGCCACACACACTGAGATAATATAACATCACCTATGGCTACACATGCCAAGATACTATATCATCACCAGTTATCACACATACTGAGATAATATATCATCACCAATGGCCACACATACTGAGATAATATATCATCACCGATGGCCACACATACTGACATAATATATCATCACCGATTGTCTCACATACTGAGATAATATGTCATCACCAATGGTCACACATACTGAGATAATATATCATCAACGATTCTCACACATACTGAGATAATATATCATCACCGATGCCCACACATACTGAGATAATATACCATCACCGATTGTCACACATACTGAGATAATATGTCATCACCGATGGTCACACATACTGGGATAATACATTATCACCGATGGCCACACATACTGAGATAATATATCATCACCGATGGCCACACACAATGAGATAATATATCATCACCAGTGGTCACACACACTGAGATAATATATCATCACCGATGGTCACACACACTGAAATAATGAATCATCACCGATGGCCACACATACTGACATAATATATCATCACTGATGGCCACACTCACTGAGTTAATATATCATCAACGATGGCCACACACACTAAGATAATATAGCATCACCGATGGCCACAAACTCTGAGATAATATATCATCACCGATGGTCACACATACTGAAATAATATATCATCACCGATGGCCACATATACTGACATAATATATCATCACCGATAGCCACAAACACTGAGATAATATATCATCACCAATGGTCACACACACTGAGATAATATATCATCACCGATGGTGACACATTCTGAGATAATATATCATCCCCGATGGCCACACACACTGAGATAATATATCATCACCGATGGCCACACATACTGAGATAATATATCATCACCGATGGCCAAACACACTGAGATAATATATCATCACCAATGGTCACACACACTGAGATAATATAATATCACCGATGGCCACACACACTGAGATAATATATCATCACCGATGGTGACACATTCTGAGATAATATATCATCACCGATGGCCACACACACTGAGATAATATATCATCACCGATGGCAACACACACTGAGATAATATATCATCCCCGATGGCCACACACACTGAGATAATATATCATCCCCGATGGCCACACACATTGAGATAGTATATCATCCCCGATGCCCACACATACTGAGATAATATATCATCACCGATGGACACACATACGGAGATAATATATCATCACCGATGGTCACACACGCTGAGATAATTAATCATCACCGATGGCCACACACACTGAGATAATATGTCATCACCGATGGCCACACACACTGAGATAATTATTTATCACTGATGGCGACACACACTGAGATAATATATCAACACCTATGGCCACACATGCCAAGATACTATATCCTCACCAGTTATCACACATACTGAGAAAATATATCATCACCGATGGCCATACATACTGAGATAATATATCATCACCGATGGCCACACATGCCAAGATACTATATCATCACCAGTTAACTTATCACACATACTGAGATAATATATCATCACCGATGGCCATACATACTGAGATAATATATCATCACCGATGGCCACACATACTGAGATAATATATCATCACCGATGGCCACACATGCCAAGATACTATATCCTCACCAGTTATCACACATACTGAGAAAATATATCATCACCGATGGCCATACATACTGAGATAATATATCATCACCGATGGCCGCACATACTGAGATAATATATCATCACCGATGGTCACACATACTGAGATAATATGTCATCACCGATGGTCACACATACTGAGATAATATATCATCACCGATGGCCACACATACTGACATAATATATCATCAACGATTGTCACACATACTGAGATAATACATTATCACCGATGGCCACACATACTGAGATAATATATCATCACCGATGGCCACACACACTGAGATAATTAATCATCACCGATGGCCACACACACTGAGGTAATATATCATCACCGATGGTCACACATACTGAGATAATATTTCAACACCGATGGCCACACATACTGACATAATATATCATCACCGATGGCCACACATACAAACATAATATATCATCACCGATGGCCACACATACTGACATAATATATCATCACCGATGGCCACACACAATCAGATAATATATCATCACCAATGGTCACACACACTGAGATAATATATCATCACCGATGGTCACACATACTGAGATAATATATCATCACCGATGGCCACACACACTAAGATAATATATCATCCCCGATGGCCACACACATTGAGATAGTATATCATCCCCGATGCCCACACATACTGAGATAATATGTCATCACCGATGGACACACATACTGAGATAATATATCATCACCGATGGTCACACATACTGAGATAATATATCAACACCGATTGTCACACATACTGAGATAATACATTATCACTGATGTCCACACATACTGAGATAATATATCGTCACCGATGGTCAAACATACTGAGATAATATGTCTTTACCTATGGTCACACACACTGAGATAATTAATCATCACCGATGGCCACACATACTGACCTAATATATCATCAACGATTGTCACACATACTGATATAATACATTATCACCGATGACCACACACACTGAGTTAATTAATCATCACCGATGGCCACACACACTGAGGTAATATATCATCACCGATGGTCACACATACTGATATAATATATCAACACCTATGGCCACACATACTGACATAATATATCATCACCGATGGCCACACATACTAACATAATATATCATCACCGATGGCCACACATTCTGACATAATATATCATCACCGATGGCCACACACAATCAGATAATATATCATCACCAATGGTCACACACACTGAGATAATATATCATCACCGATGGTCACACATACTGACATAATATATCATCACCGATGGCAACACACACTGAGATAATATATCATCACTGATGGCCACACATACTGAGATAATATATCATCACCGATGGCCACACATACTGAGATAATATATCATCACCGATGGCCGCACATACTGACATAATATATCATCACCGATTGTCACACAAACTGAGATAATACATTATCACCGATGGCCACACATACTGAGATAATATATCACCACCGATGGTCACACATACTGAGATAATATGTCATCACCGATGGTCACACATACTGACATAATATATCATCACCGATGGCCACACATACTGAGATAATATATCATCACCGATGCCCACACATACTGAGATAATATATCATCACCGATTGTCACACATACTAAGATAATATGTCTTCACCGATTGTCACACATACTGAGATAATACATTATCACCGATGGCCACACATACTGAGATAATATATCATCACCGATGGTCACATATACTGAGATAATATGTCTTCACCTATGGTCACACACACTGAGATAATTAATCATCACCGATGGCCACACACACACTGAGATAATATATCATCACCGATGGCCACACAAACTGAGAAAAAATATCATCACCGATGGCCGCACATACTGACATAATATATCATCACCGATTGTCACACAAACTGAGATAATACATTATCACCGATGGCCACACATACTGAGATAATATATCACCACCGATGGTCACACATACTGAGATAATATGTCATCACCGATGGTCACACACACCGAGATAATATATCATCACCGTTGGCCACACACACTGAAATAATTAATCATCACCGATGGCCACACACACTGAGATAATATATCATCACCGATGGCCACACATGCCAAGATACTATATCATCACCAGTTATCACACATACTGAGATAATATATCATCACCGATGGCCATACATACTGACATAATATATCATCACCGATGGCCGCACATACTGAGATAATATATCATCTCCGATGGTCACACACACTGAGATAATATGTCATCACCAATGGTCACACATACTGAGATAATATATCATCAACGATTCTCACACATACTGAGATAATATATCATCACCGATGCCCACACATACTGAGATAATATACCATCACCGATTGTCACACATACTGAGATAATATGTCATCACCGATGGTCACACATACTGGGATAATACATTATCACCGTTGGCCACACATACTGAGATAATATATCATCACCGATGGACACACATACGGAGATAATATATCATCACCGATGGTCACACACACTGAGATAATTAATCATCACCGATGGCCACACACACTGAGATAATATGTCATCACCGATGGCCACACACACTGAGATAATTATTCATCACTGATGGCCACACACACTGAGATAATATATCATCACCTATGGCTACACATGCCAAGATACTATATCATCACCAGTTATCACACATACTGAGATAATATATCATCACCAATGGCCACACATACTGAGATAATATATCATCACCGATGGCCACACATACTGACATAATATATCATCACCGATGGCCTCACACAATGAGATAATATATCATCACCAATGGTCACACACACTGAGATAATATATCATCACCGATGGTCACACATACTGAGATAATATATCATCACCGATAGCCACACACACTGAGATAATATATCATCACTGATGGCCACACACACTGAGATAATATATCATCACCGATGGCCACACACACTGAGATAATATATCATCACCGATGGCCACACACACTGAGATAATATAGCATCACCGATGGACACACACACTGAGATAATATAGCATCACCGATGGCCACACACATTGAGATAGTATATCATCCCCGATGCCCACACATACTGAGATAATATATCATCACCGATGGACACACATACTGAGATAATATATCATCACCGATTGTCACACATACTGAGATAAATATCATCACCTATGGCTACACATGCCAAGATACTATATCATCACCAGTTATCACACATACTGAGATAATATATCATCACCAATGGCCACACATACTGAGATAATATATCATCACCGATGGCAACACATACTGAGATAATATATCATCACCGATGGCCACACATACTGAGATAATATATCATCACCGATGGCCGCACATACTGAGATAATATATCATCACCGATGATCACACATACTGAGATAATATGTCTTAACCGATGGTCACACACACTGAGATAATATATCATCACTAGAGATGAGCGGGTTCGGTTTCTTTGAATCCGAACCCGCACGAACTTCACTTTTTTTTTCACGGGTCCGAGCGACTCGGATCTTCCCGCCTTGCTCGGTTAACCCGAGCGCGCCCGAACGTCATCATGACGCTGTCGGATTCTCGCGAGACTCGGATTCTATATAAGGAGCCGCGCGTCGCCGCCATTTTCACACGTGCATTGAGATTGATAGGGAGAGGACGTGGCTGGCGTCCTCTCCATTTAGATTAGATTTAGAAGAGAGAGAGAGAGAGAGATTGCTGTGATACTGTAGATTAGAAGAGAGTGCAGACAGAGTTTAGTGACTGACGACCACAGTGACCAGTGACCACCAGAGACAGTGCAGTTGAACTTGTTTGTTTTATTTAATAATATATCCGTTCTCTGCCTGAAAAAAACGATACACAGTCACACAGTGACTCAGTCTGTGTGCACTGCTCAGCCCAGTGTGCTGCACATCAATGTATTGTATTTGTATAAAGCTTATAATAATTGTGGGGGAGACTGGGGAGCACTGCAGGTTGTTGTTATAGCAGGAGCCAGGAGTACAATTGATAATATTATATTAAAATTAAACAGTGCACACTTTTGCTGCAGGAGTGCCACTGCCAGTGTGACTAGTGGTGACCAGTGCCTGACCACCAGTATATTAGTAGTATTGTATACTATCTCTTTATCAACCAGTCTATATTAGCAGCAGACACAGTACAGTGCGGTAGTTCACGGCTGTGGCTACCTCTGTGTCGGCACTCGGCAGGCAGTCCGTCCATCCATAATTGTATTATATACCACCTAACCGTGGTTTTTTTTTTCTTTCTTTATACCGTCGTCATAGTCATACTAGTTGTTACGAGTATACTACTATCTCTTTATCAACCAGTGTACAGTGCGGTAGTTCACGGCTGTGGCTACCTCTGTGTCGGCACTCGGCAGGCAGTCCGTCCATCCATAATTGTATTATAATATATACCACCTAACCGTGTTTTTTTTTTCATTCTTTATACCGTCGTCATACTAGTTGTTACGAGTATACTACTATCTCTTTATCAACCAGTGTACAGTGCGGTAGTTCACGGCTGTGGCTACCTCTGTGTCGGAACTCGGCAGGCAGTCCGTCCATCCATAATTGTATTATAATATATACCACCTAACCGTGGTTTTTTTTTCATTCTTTATACCGTCGTCATACTAGTTGTTACGAGTATACTACTATCTCTTTATCAACCAGTGTACAGTGCGGTAGTTCACGGCTGTGGCTACCTCTGTGTCGGAACTCGGCAGGCAGTCCGTCCATCCATAATTGTATTATAATATATACCACCTAACCGTGGTTTTTTTTTCATTCTTTATACCGTCGTCATACTAGTTGTTACGAGTATACTACTATCTCTTTATCAACCAGTGTACAGTGCGGTAGTTCACGGCTGTGGCTACCTCTGTGTCGGCACTCGGCAGGCAGTCCGTCCATCCATAATTGTATTATAATATATACCACCTAACCGTGGTTTTTTTTTCATTCTTTATACCGTCGTCATACTAGTTGTTACGAGTATACTACTATCTCTTTATCAACCAGTGTACAGTGCGGTAGTTCACGGCTGTGGCTACCTCTGTGTCGGCACTCGGCAGGCAGTCCGTCCATCCATAATTGTATTATAATATATACCACCTAACCGTGGTTTTTTTTTCATTCTTTATACCGTCGTCATACTAGTTGTTACGAGTATACTACTATCTCTTTATCAACCAGTGTACAGTGCGGTAGTTCACGGCTGTGGCTACCTCTGTGTCGGCACTCGGCAGGCAGTCCGTCCATCCATAATTGTATTATATACCACCTAACCGTGGTTTTTTTATACCACCTAACCGTGGCAGTCCGTCCATAATTGTATACTAGTATCCAATCCATCCATCTCCATTGTTTACCTGAGGTGCCTTTTAGTTCTGCCTATAAAATATGGAGAACAAAAAAGTTGAGGTTCCAAAATTAGGGAAAGATGAAGATCCACTTCCACCTCGTGCTGAAGCTGCTGCCACTAGTCATGGCCGAGACGATGAAATGCCAGCAACGTCGTCTGCCAAGGCCGATGCCCAATGTCATAGTACAGAGCATGTCAAATCCAAAACACCAAATATCAGAAAAAAAAGGACTCCAAAACCTAAAATAAAATTGTCGGAGGAGAAGCGTAAACTTGCCAATATGCCATTTACCACACGGAGTGGCAAGGAACGGCTGAGGCCCTGGCCTATGTTCATGGCTAGTGGTTCAGCTTCACATGAGGATGGAAGCACTCAGCCTCTCGCTAGAAAAATGAAACGACTCAAGCTGGCAAAAGCACAGCAAAGAACTGTGCGTTCTTCGAAATCCCAAATCCACAAGGAGAGTCCAATTGTGTCGGTTGCGATGCCTGACCTTCCCAACACTGGACGTGAAGAGCATGCGCCTTCCACCATTTGCACGCCCCCTGCAAGTGCTGGAAGGAGCACCCGCAGTCCAGTTCCTGATAGTGAGATTGAAGATGTCAGTGTTGAAGTCCACCAGGATGAGGAGGATATGGGTGTTGCTGGCGCTGGGGAGGAAATTGACCAGGAGGATTCTGATGGTGAGGTGGTTTGTTTAAGTCAGGCACCCGGGGAGACACCTGTTGTCCGTGGGAGGAATATGGCCGTTGACATGCCAGGTGAAAATACCAAAAAAATCAGCTCTTCGGTGTGGAGGTATTTCACCAGAAATGCGGACAACAGGTGTCAAGCCGTGTGTTCCCTTTGTCAAGCTGTAATAAGTAGGGGTAAGGACGTTAACCACCTCGGAACATCCTCCCTTATACGTCACCTGCAGCGCATTCATAATAAGTCAGTGACAAGTTCAAAAACTTTGGGTGACAGCGGAAGCAGTCCACTGACCAGTAAATCCCTTCCTCTTGTAACCAAGCTCACGCAAACCACCCCACCAACTCCCTCAGTGTCAATTTCCTCCTTCCCCAGGAATGCCAATAGTCCTGCAGGCCATGTCACTGGCAATTCTGACGATTCCTCTCCTGCCTGGGATTCCTCCGATGCATCCTTGCGTGTAACGCCTACTGCTGCTGGCGCTGCTGTTGTTGCTGCTGGGAGTCGATGGTCATCCCAGAGGGGAAGTCGTAAGACCACTTTTACTACTTCCACCAAGCAATTGACTGTCCAACAGTCATTTGCGAGGAAGATTAAATATCACAGCAGTCATCCTACTGCAAAGCGGATAACTGAGGCCTTGACATCCTGGGTGGTGAGAAACGTGGTTCCGGTATCCATCATTACTGCAGAGCCAACTAGAGACTTGTTGGAGGTACTGTGTCCCCGGTACCAAATACCATCTAGGTTCCATTTCTCTAGGCAGGCGATACCGAAAATGTACACAGACCTCAGAAAAAGAGTCACCAGTGTCCTAAAAAATGCAGCTGTACCCAATGTCCACTTAACCACGGACATGTGGACAAGTGGAGCAGGGCAGGGTCAGGACTATATGACTGTGACAGCCCACTGGGTAGATGTATGGACTCCCGCCGCAAGAACAGCAGCGGCGGCACCAGTAGCAGCATCTCGCAAACGCCAACTCGTTCCTAGGCAGGCTACGCTTTGTATCACCGGTTTCCAGAATACGCACACAGCTGAAAACCTCTTACGGCAACTGAGGAAGATCATCGCGGAATGGCTTACCCCAATTGGACTCTCCTGTGGATTTGTGGCATCGGACAACGCCAGCAATATTGTGCGTGCATTACATCTGGGCAAATTCCAGCACGTCCCATGTTTTGCACATACCTTGAATTTGGTGGTGCAGAATTTTTTAAAAAACGACAGGGGCGTGCAAGAGATGCTGGCGGTGGGCAGAAAAATTGCGGGACACTTTCGGCGTACAGGCAGCACGTACAGAAGACTGGAGCACCACCAAAAACGCCTGAACCTGCCCTGCCATCATCTGAAGCAGGAGGTGGTAACGAGGTGGAATTCAACCCTCTATATGCTTCAGAGGTTGGAGGAGCAGCAAAAGGCCATTCAAGCCTATACAACTGACCACGATATAGGAGGTGGAATGCACCTGTCTCAAGCGCAGTGGAGAATGATTTCAACGTTGTGCAAGGTTCTGCAACCTTTTGAACTTGCCACACGTGAAGTCAGTTCAGACACTGCCAGCCTGAGTCAGGTCATTCCCCTCATCAGGCTTTTGCAGAAGAAGCTGGAGACATTGAAGGAGGAGCTAAGACAGAGCGATTCCGCTAGGCATGTGGGACTTGTGGATGGAGCCCTTAATTCGCTTAACAAGGATTCACGGGTGGTCAATCTGTTGAAATCAGAGCACTACATTTTGGCCACCGTGCTCGATCCTAGATTTAAAACCTACCTTGGATCTCTCTTTCCGGCGCACACAAGTCTGCTGGGTTTCAAAGACCTGCTGGTGAGAAAATTGTCAAGTCAAGCGGAACGCGACCTGTCAACATCTCCTCCTTCACATTCTCCCGCAACTGGGGGTGCGAGGAAAAGGCTCAGAATTCCGAGCCCACCCGCTGGCGGTGATGCAGGGCAGTCTGGAGCGACTGCTGATGCTGACATCTGGTCCGGACTGAAGGACCTGACAACCATTACGGACATGTCGTCTACTGTCACTGCATATGATTCTCTCACCATTGATAGAATGGTGGAGGATTATATGAGTGACCGCATCCAAGTAGGCACGTCACACAGTCCGTACTTATACTGGCAGGAAAAAGAGGCAATTTGGAGGCCCTTGCACAAACTGGCTTTATTCTACCTAAGTTGCCCTCCCACAAGTGTGTACTCCGAAAGAGTGTTTAGTGCCGCCGCTCACCTTGTCAGCAATCGGCGTACGAGGTTACATCCAGAAAATGTGGAGAAGATGATGTTCATTAAAATGAATTATAATCAATTCCTCCGCGGAGACATTGACCAGCAGCAATTGCCTCCACAAAGTACACAGGGAGCTGACATGGTGGATTCCAGTGGGGACGAATTGATAATCTGTGAGGAGGGGGATGTACACGGTGATATATCGGAGGATGATGATGAAGTGGACATCTTGCCTCTGTAGAGCCAGTTTGTGCAAGGAGAGATTAATTGCTTCTTTTTTGGTGGGGGTCCAAACCAACCCGTCATTTCAGTCACAGTCGTGTGGCAGACCCTGTCACTGAAATGATGGGTTGGTTAAAGTGTGCATGTCCTGTTTATACAACATAAGGGTGGGTGGGAGGGCCCAAGGACAATTCCATCTTGCACCTCTTTTTTCTTTTCTTTTTCTTTGCGTCATGTGCTGTTTGGGGAGGGTTTTTTGGAAGGGACATCCTGCGTGACACTGCAGTGCCACTCCTAGATGGGCCCGGTGTTTGTGTCGGCCACTAGGGTCGCTTATCTTTCTCACACAGTCACCTACCTCATTGCGCCTCTTTTTTTCTTTGCGTCATGTGCTGTTTGGGGAGGGTTTTTTGGAAGGGCCATCCTGCGTGACACTGCAGTGCCACTCCTAGATGGGCCCGGTGTTTGTGTCGGCCACTAGGGTCGCTTATCTTTCTCACACAGTCAGCTACCTCATTGCGCCTCTTTTTTTCTTTGCGTCATGTGCTGTTTGGGGAGGGTTTTTTGGAAGGGACATCCTGCGTGACACTGCAGTGCCACTCCTAGATGGGCCCGGTGTTTGTGTCGGCCACTAGGGTCGCTAATCTTACTCACACAGCTACCTCATTGCGCCTCTTTTTTTCTTTGCGTCATGTGCTGTTTGGGGAGGGTTTTTTGGAAGGGACATCCTGCGTGACACTGCAGTGCCACTCCTAGATGGGCCCGGTGTTTGTGTCGGCCACTAGGGTCGCTTATCTTTCTCACACAGTCAGCTACCTCATTGCGCCTCTTTTTTTCTTTGCGTCATGTGCTGTTTGGGGAGGGTTTTTTGGAAGGGACATCCTGCGTGACACTGCAGTGCCACTCCTAGATGGGCACGGTGTTTGTGTCGGCCACTAGGGTCGCTTATCTTACTCACACAGCGACCTCGGTGCAAATTTTAGGACTAAAAATAATATTGTGAGGTGTGATGTGTTCAGAATAGGCTGAAAATGAGTGTAAATTATGTTTTTTGAGGTTAATAATACTTTGGGATCAAAATGACCCCCAAATTCTATGATTTAAGCTGTTTTTTAGTGTTTTTTGAAAAAAATACCCGAATCCAAAACACACCCGAATCCGACAAAAAAAATTCGGTGAGGTTTTGCCAAAACGCGGTCGAACCCAAAACACGGCCGCGGAACCGAACCCAAAACCAAAACACAAAACCCGAAAAGTTTCAGGCGCTCATCACTAATCATCACCGATGGCCACACATACTGACATAATATATCATCACCGATTGTCTCACATACTGAGATAATATGTCATCACCAATGGTCACACATACTGAGATAATATATCATCAACGATTCTCACACATACTGAGATAATATATCATCACCGATGCCCACACATACTGAGATAATATACCATCACCGATTGTCACACATACTGAGATAATATGTCATCACCGATGGTCACACATACTGGGATAATACATTATCACCGATGGCCACACATACTGAGATAATATATCATCACCGATGGTCACACATACTGAGATAATATGTCATCACCGATGGTCACACACAACGAGATAATATATCATCACCGATGGCCACACACACTGAGATAATATATTATCACCGATGGCCACACACATTGAGATAATATATCATCACCGATGGCCACACATGCCAAGATACTATATCATCACCAGTTAACTTATCACACATACTGAGATAATATATCATCACCGATGGCCACACATACTGAGATAATATATCATCACCGATAGCCACACATGCCAAGATACTATATCCTCACCAGTTATCACACATACTGAGAAAATATATCATCACCGATGGCCATACATACTGAGCTAATATATCATCAACGATTGTCACACATACTGATATAATACATTATCACCGATGACCACACACACTGAGTTAATTAATCATCACCGATGGCCACACACACTGAGGTAATATATCATCACCTATGGTCACACATACTGATATAATATATCAACACCTATGGCCACACATACTGACATAATATATCATCACCGATGGCCACACATACTAACATAATATATCATCACCGATGGCCACACATACTGACATAATATATCATCACCGATGGCCACACACAATCAGATAATATATCATCACCAATGGTCACACACACTGAGATAATATATCATCACCGATGGTCACACATACTGACATAATATATCATCACCGATGGCCACACACACTGAGATAATATATCATCACTGATGGCCACACATACTGAGATAATATATCATCACCGATGGCCACACATACTGAGATAATATATCATCACCGATGGCCGCACATACTGACATAATATATCATCACCGATTGTCACACAAACTGAGATAATACATTATCACCGATGGCCACACATACTGAGATAATATATCACCACCGATGGTCACACATACTGAGATAATATGTCATCACCGATGGTCACACATACTGAGATAATATATCATCACCGATGCCCACACATACTGAGATAATATATCATCACCGATTGTCACACATACTGAGATAATATGTCTTCACCGATTGTCACACATACTGAGATAATACATTATCACCGATGGCCACACATACTGAGATAATATATCATCACCGATGGTCACATATACTGAGATAATATGTCTTCACCTATGGTCACACACACTGAGATAATTAATCATCACCGATGGCCACACACACTGAGATAATATATCATCACCGATGGCCACACAAACTGAGAAAAAATATCATCACCGATGGCCGCACATACTGAGATAATATATCATCACCGATTGTCACACAAACTGAGATAATACATTATCACCGATGGCCACACATACTGAGATAATATATCACCACCGATGGTCACACATACTGAGATAATATGTCATCACCGATGGTCACACACACCGAGATAATATATCATCACCGTTGGCCACACACACTGAAATAATTAATCATCACCGATGGCCACACACACTGAGATAATATATCATCACCGATGGCCACACATGCCAAGATACTATATCATCACCAGTTATCACACATACTGAGATAATATATCATCACCGATGGCCATACATACTGACATAATATATCATCACCGATGGCCGCACATACTGAGATAATATATCATCTCCGATGGTCACACACACTGAGATAATATGTCATCACCAATGGTCACACATACTGAGATAATATATCATCAACGATTCACACACATACTGAGATAATATATCATCACCGATGCCCACACATACTGAGATAATATACCATCACCGATTGTCACACATACTGAGATAATATGTCATCACCGATGGTCACACATACTGGGATAATACATTATCACCGTTGGCCACACATACTGAGATAATATATCATCACCGATGGACACACATACGGAGATAATATATCATCACCGATGGTCATACACACTGAGATAATTAATCATCACCGATGGCCACACACACTGAGATAATATGTCATCACCGATGGCCACACACACTGAGATAATTATTCATCACTGATGGCCACACACACTGAGATAATATATCATCACCTATGGCTACACATGCCAAGATACTATATCATCACCAGTTATCACACATACTGAGATAATATATCATCACCAATGGCCACACATACTGAGATAATATATCATCACCGATGGCCACACATACTGACATAATATATCATCACCGGTGGCCTCACACAATGAGATAATATATCATCACCAATGGTCACACACACTGAGATAATATATCATCACCGATGGTCACACATACTGAGATAATATATCATCACCGATAGCCACACACACTGAGATAATATATCATCACTGATGGCCACACACACTGAGATAATATATCATCACCGATGGCCACACACACTGAGATAATATATCATCACCGATGGCCACACACACTGAGATAATATAGCATCACCGATGGACACACACACTGAGATAATATAGCATCACCGATGGCCACACACATTGAGATAGTATATCATCCCCGATGCCCACACATACTGAGATAATATATCATCACCGATGGACACACATACTGAGATAATATATCATCACCGATTGTCACACATACTGAGATAAATATCATCACCTATGGCTACACATGCCAAGATACTATATCATCACCAGTTATCACACATACTGAGATAATATATCATCACCAATGGCCACACATACTGAGATAATATATCATCACCGATGGCCACACATACTGAGATAATATATCATCACCGATGGCCACACATACTGAGATAATATATCATCACCGATGGCCGCACATACTGAGATAATATATCATCACCGATGGCCACACATACTGACATAATATATCATCACCGATTGTCTCACATACTGAGATAATATGTCATCACCAATGGTCACACATACTGAGATAATATATCATCAACGATTCTCACACATACTGAGATAATATATCATCACCGATGCCCACACATACTGAGATAATATACCATCACCGATTGTCACACATACTGAGATAATATGTCATATCCGATGGTCACACATACTGGGATAATACATTATCACCGATGGCCACACATACTGAGATAATATATCATCACCGATGGTCACACATACTGAGATAATATGTCATCACCGATGGTCACACACAACGAGATAATATATCATCACCGATGGCCACACACACTGAGATCATATATCATCACCGATGGCCACACACATTGAGATAATATATCATCACCGATGGCCACACATGCCAAGATACTATATCATCACCAGTTAACTTATCACACATACTGAGATAATATATCATCACCGATGGCCACACATACTGAGATAATATATCATCACCGATGGCCACACATGGCAAGATACTATATCCTCACCTGTTATCACACATACTGAGAAAATATATCATCACCGATGGCCATACATACTGAGATAATATATCATCACCGATGGCCGCACATACTGAGATAATATATCATCACCGATGGTCACACATACTGAGATAATATGTCATCACCGATGGTCACACATACTGAGATAATATATCATCACCGATGGCCACACATACTGACATAATATATCATCAACGATTGTCACACATACTGAGATAATACATTATCACCGATGGCCACACATACTGAGATAATATATCATCACCGATGGCCACACACACTGAGATAATTAATCATCACCGATGGCCACACACACTGAGGTAATATATCATCACCGATGGTCACACATACTGAGATAATATATCAACACCGATGGCCACACATACTGACATAATATATCATCACCGATGGCCACACATACTAACATAATATATCATCACCGATGGCCACACATACTGACATAATATATCATCACCGATGGCCACACACAATCAGATAATATATCATCACCAATGGTCACACACACTGAGATAATATATCATCACCGATGGTCACACATACTGAGATAATATATCATCACCGATGGCCACACACATTGAGATAGTATATCATCCCCGATGCCCACACATACTGAGATAATATGTCATCACCGATGGACACACATACTGAGATAATATATCATCACCGATGGTCACACATACTGAGATAATATATCAACACCGATTGTCACACATACTGAGATAATGCATTGTCACTGATGTCCACACATACTGAGATAATATATCGTCACCGATGGTCAAACATACTGAGATAATATGTCTTTACCTATGGTCACACACACTGAGATAATTAATCATCACCGATGGCCACACATACTGACCTAATATATCAGCAACGATTGTCACACATACTGATATAATACATTATCACCGATGACCACACACACTGAGTTAATTAATCATCACCGATGGCCACACACACTGAGGTAATATATCATCACCGATGGTCACACATACTGATATAATATATCAACACCTAAGGCCACACATACTGACATAATATATCATCACCGATGGCCACACATTCTAACATAATATATCATCACCGATGGCCACACATACTGACATAATTTATCATCACCGATGGCCACACACAATCAGATAATATATCATCACCAATGGTCACACACACTGAGATAATATATCATCACCGATGGTCACACATACTGACATAATATATCATCACCGATGGCCACACACACTGAGATAATATATCATCACTGATGGCCACACATACTGAGATAATATATCATCACCGATGGCCACACATACTGAGATAATATATCATCACCGATGGCCGCACATACTGACATAATATATCATCACAGATTGTCACACAAACTGAGATAATACATTATCACCGATGGCCACACATACTGAGATAATATATCACAACCGATGGTCACACATACTGAGATAATATGTCATCACCGATGGTCACACATACTGACATAATATATCATCACCGATGGCCACACATACTGAGATAATATATCATCACCGATGCCCACACATACTGAGATAATATATCATCACCGATTGTCACACATACTGAGATAATATGACTTCACCGATTGTCACACATACTGAGATAATACATTATCACCGATGGCCACACATACTGAGATAATATATCATCACCGATGGTCACATATACTGAGATAATATGTCTTCACCTATGGTCACACACACTGAGATAATTAATCATCACCGATGGCCACACACACTGAGATAATATATCATCACCGATGGCCACACAAACTGAGAAAAAATATCATCACCGATGGCCGCACATACTGACATAATATATCATCACCGATTGTCACACAAACTGAGATAATACATTATCACCGATGGCCACACATACTGAGATAATATATCACCACCGATGGTCACACATACTGAGATAATATGTCATCACCGATGGTCACACACACCGAGATAATATATCATCACCGTTGGCCACACACACTGAAATAATTAATCATCACCGATGGCCACACACACTGAGATAATATATCATCACCGATGGCCACACATGCCAAGATACTATATCATCACCAGTTATCACACATACTGAGATAATATATCATCACCGATGGCCATACATACTGACATAATATATCATCACCGATGGCCGCACATACTGAGATAATATATCATCTCCGATGGTCACACACACTGAGATAATATGTCATCACCAATGGTCACACATACTGAGATAATATATCATCAACGATTCTCACACATACTGAGATAATATATCATCACCGATGCCCACACATACTGAGATAATATACCATCACCGATTGTCACACATACTGAGATAATATGTCATCACCGATGGTCATACATACTGGGATAATACATTATCACCGTTGGCCACACATACTGAGATAATATATCATCACCGATGGACACACATACGGAGATAATATATCATCACCGATGGTCACACACACTGAGATAATTAATCATCACCGATGGCCACACACACTGAGATAATATGTCATCACCGATGGCCACACACACTGAGATAATTATTCATCACTGATGGCCACACACACTGAGATAATATATCATCACCTATGGCTACACATGCCAAGATACTATATCATCACCAGTTATCACACATACTGAGATAATATATCATCACCAATGGCCACACATACTGAGATAATATATCATCACCGATGGCCACACATACTGACATAATATATCATCACCGATGGCCTCACACAATGAGATAATATATCATCACCAATGGTCACACACACTGAGATAATATATCATCACCGATGGTCACACATACTGAGATAATATATCATCACCGATAGCCACACACACTGAGATAATATATCATCACCGATGGTCACACATACTGAGATAATATATCATCACCGATGGCCACACACACTGAGATAATATATCATCACCGATGGCCACACACACTGAGATAATATATCATCACCGATGGCCACACACACTGAGATAATATAGCATCACCGATGGCCACACACACTGAGATAATATAGCATCACCGATGGCCACACACATTGAGATAGTATATCATCCCCGATGCCCACACATACTGAGATAATATATCATCACCGATGGACACACATACTGAGATAATATATCATCACCGATTGTCACACATACTGAGATAAATATCATCACCTATGGCTACACATGCCAAGATACTATATCATCAACAGTTATCACACATACTGAGATAATATATCATCACCAATGGCCACACATACTGAGATAATATATCATCACCGATGGCCACACATACTGAGATAATATATCATCACCGATGGCCACACATACTGAGATAATATATCATCACCGATGGCCGCACATACTGAGATAATATATCATCACCGATGATCACACATACTGAGATAATATGTCTTAACCGATGGTCACACACACTGAGATAATATATCATCACCGATGGCCACACATACTGACATAATATATCATCACCGATTGTCTCACATACTGAGATAATATGTCATCACCAATGGTCACACATACTGAGATAATATATCATCAACGATTCTCACACATACTGAGATAATATATCATCACCGATGCCCACACATACTGAGATAATATACCATCACCGATTGTCACACATACTGAGATAATATGTCATCACCGATGGTCACACATACTGGGATAATACATTATCACCGATGGCCACACATACTGAGATAATATATCATCACCGATGGCCTCACACAATGAGATAATATATCATCACCAGTGGTCACACACACTGAGATAATATATCATCACCGATGGTCACACACACTGAAATAATGAATCATCACCGATGGCCACACATACTGACATAATATATCATCACTGATGGCCACACTCACTGAGTTAATATATCATCAACGATGGCCACACACACTAAGATAATATAGCATCACCGATGGCCACAAACTCTGAGATAATATATCATCACCGATGGTCACACATACTGAAATAATATATCATCACCGATGGCCACATATACTGACATAATATATCATCACCGATAGCCACACACACTGAGATAATATATCATCACCAATGGTCACACACACTGAGATAATATAATATCACCGATGGCCACACACACTGAGATAATATATCATCACCGATGGTGACACATTCTGAGATAATATATCATCCCCGATGGCCACACACACTGAGATAATATATCATCACCGATGGCCACACATACTGAGATAATATATCATCACCGATGGCCAAACACACTGAGATAATATATCATCACCAATGGTCACACACACTGAGATAATATAATATCACCGATGGCCACACACACTGAGATAATATATCATCACCGATGGTGACACATTCTGAGATAATATATCATCACCGATGGCCACACACACTGAGATAATATATCATCACCGATGGCAACACACACTGAGATAATATATCATCACCGATGGCCACACACACTGAGATAATATATCATCCCCGATGGCCACACACATTGAGATAGTATATCATCCCCGATGCCCACACATACTGAGATAATATATCATCACCGATGGACACACATACGGAGATAATATATCATCACCGATGGTCACACACGCTGAGATAATTAATCATCACCGATGGCCACACACACTGAGATAATATGTCATCACCGATGGCCACACACACTGAGATAATTATTTATCACTGATGGCCACACACACTGAGATAATATATCATCACCTATGGCTACACATGCCAAGATACTATATCATCACCAGTTATCACACATACTGAGATAATATATCATCCCCAATGACCACACATACTGAGATAATATATCATCACCGATGGCCACACATACTGACATAATATATCATCACCGATGGCCTCACACAATGAGATAATATATCATCACCAATGGTCACACACACTGAGATAATATATCATCACCGATGGTCACACATACTGAGATAATATATCATCACCGATGGCTACACACACTGAGATAATATAGCATCACCGATGGCCACACACACTGAGATAATATAGCATCACTGATGGCCACACACATTGAGATAGTATATCATCCCCGATGCCCACACATACTGAGATAATATATCATCACCGATGGACACACATACTGAGATAATATATCATCACCGATTGTCACACATACTGAGATAAATATCATCACCTATGGCTACACATGCCAAGATACTATATCATCACCAGTTATCACACATACTGAGATAATATATCATCACCAATGGCCACACATACTGAGATAATATATCATCACCGATGGCCACACATACTGAGATAATATATCATCACCGATGGCCGCACATACTGAGATAATATATCATCACCGATGATCACACATACTGAGATAATATGTCTTAACCGATGGTCACACACACTGAGATAATATATCATCACCGATGGCCACACATACTGACATAATATATCATCACCGATTGTCTCACATACTGAGATAATATGTCATCACCAATGGTCACACATACTGAGATAATATATCATCAACGATTCTCACACATACTGAGATAATATATCATCACCGATGCCCACACATACTGAGATAATATACCATCACCGATTGTCACACATACTGAGATAATATGTCATCACCTATGGTCACACATACTGGGATAATACATTATCACCGAGGGCCACACATACTGAGATAATATATCATCACCGATGGCCTCACACAATGAGATAATATATCAGCACCAGTGGTCACACACACTGAGATAATATATCATCACCGATGGTCACACACACTGAAATAATGAATCATCACCGATGGCCACACATACTGACATAATATATCATCACTGATGGCCACACATACTGAGATAATATATCATCACCGATGGACACACATACGGAGATAATATATCATCACCGATGGTCACACACACTGAGATAATTAATCATCACCGATGGCCACACACACTGAGATAATATGTCATCACCGATGGCCACACACACTGAGATAATTATTCATCACTGATGGCCACACACACTGAGATAATATATCATCACCTATGGCTACACATGCCAAGATACTATATCATCACCAGTTATCACACATACTGATATAATATATTATCACCAATGGCCACACATACTGAGATAATATATCATCACCGATGGCCACACATACTGACATAATATATCATCACCGATGGCCTCACACAACGAGATAATATATCATCACCAATGGTCACACACACTGAGATAATATAGCATCACAGATGGCCACACACACTGAGATAATATGGCATCACCGATGGCCACACACAGTGAGATAGTATATCATCCCCGATGCCCACACATACTGAGATAATATATCATCACCGATGGACACACATGCTGAGATAATATATCATCACCATGGTCACACATACTGAGATAATATATCATCACCGACTGTCACACATACTGAGATAATATATCATCACCTATGGCTACACATGCCAAGATACTATATCCTCACCAGTTATTACACATACTGAGATAATATATCATCACCAATGGCCACACATACTGAGATAATATATCATCACCGATGGCCACACATACTGAGATAATATATCATCACCGATGGCCGCACATACTGAGATAATATATCATCACCGATGACCACACATACTGAGATAATATGTCTTAACCGATGGTCACACACACTGAGATAATATATCATCACCGATGGCCACACATACTGACATAATATATCATCACCGATTGTCACACATACTGAGATAATACATTATCACCGATGGCCACACATACTGAGATAATATATCATCACCGATGGCCACACACACTGAGATAATTAATCTTCACCGATGGCCACACACACTGAGATAATATATCATCACCGATGGCCACACATGCCAAGATACTATATCATCACCAGTTATCACACATACTGAGATAATATATCATCACAGATGGCCATACATACTGAGGTAATATATCATCACCGATGGCCACACATACTGAGATAATATATCATCACCGATGGCCACACATACTGAGATAATATATCATCACCGATGGTCACAAATACTGAGATAATATGTCATCACCGATGGTCACACACAATGAGATAATATATCATCACCGATGGCCACACACACTGATATAATATATCATCACCGATGGCCACACATACTGAGATAATACATTATCACCGATGGCCACACATACTGAGATAATATATCATCACCGATGGCCACACACACTGAGATAATTAATCATCACCGATGGCCACACATGCCAAGATACTATATCATCACCAGTTATCACACATACTGAGATAATATATCATCACAGATGGCCATACATACTGAGATAATATATCATCACCGATGGCCACACATACTGAGATAATACATTATCACCGATGGCCACACATACTGAGATAATATATCATCACCGATGGCCACACACACTGAGATAATATATCATCACCGATGGCCACACACACTGAGATAATTAATCATCACCGATGGCCACACATGCCAAGATACTATATCATCACCAGTTATCACACATACTGAGATAATATATCATCACAGATGGCCATACATACTGAGATAATATATCATCACCGATGGCCACACATACTGAGATAATACATTATCACCGATGGCCACACATACTGAGATAATATATCATCACCGATGGCCTCACACAACGAGATAATATATCATCACCAATGGTCACACACACTGAGATAATATAGCATCACAGATGGCCACACACACTGAGATAATATGGCATCACCGATGGCCACACACAGTGAGATAGTATATCATCCCCGATGCCCACACATACTGAGATAATATATCATCACCGATGGACACACATGCTGAGATAATATATCATCACCATGGTCACACATACTGAGATAATATATCATCACCGACTGTCACACATACTGAGATAATATATCATCACCTATGGCTACACATGCCAAGATACTATATCCTCACCAGTTATTACACATACTGAGATAATATATCATCACCAATGGCCACACATACTGAGATAATATATCATCACCGATGGCCACACATACTGAGATAATATATCATCACCGATGGCCGCACATACTGAGATAATATATCATCACCGATGACCACACATACTGAGATAATATGTCTTAACCGATGGTCACACACACTGAGATAATATATCATCACCGATGGCCACACATACTGACATAATATATCATCACCGATTGTCACACATACTGAGATAATACATTATCACCGATGGCCACACATACTGAGATAATATATCATCACCGATGGCCACACACACTGAGATAATTAATCTTCACCGATGGCCACACACACTGAGATAATATATCATCACCGATGGCCACACATGCCAAGATACTATATCATCACCAGTTATCACACATACTGAGATAATATATCATCACAGATGGCCATACATACTGAGGTAATATATCATCACCGATGGCCACACATACTGAGATAATATATCATCACCGATGGCCACACATACTGAGATAATATATCATCACCGATGGCCGCACATACTGAGATAATATATCATCACCGATGGTCACAAATACTGAGATAATATGTCATCACCGATGGTCACACACAATGAGATAATATATCATCACCGATGGCCACACACACTGATATAATATATCATCACCGATGGCCACACATACTGAGATAATACATTATCACCGATGGCCACACATACTGAGATAATATATCATCACCGATGGACACACATACGGAGATAATATATCATCACCGATGGTCACACACACTGAGATAATTAATCATCACCGATGGCCACACACACTGAGATAATATGTCATCACCGGTGGCCACACACACTGAGATAATATATCATCACCGATGGCCACACATACTGACATAATATATCATCACCGATTGTCACACATACTGAGATAATACATTATCACCGATGGCCACACATACTGAGATAATATATCATCACCGATGGCCACACACACTGAGATAATTAATCTTCACCGATGGCCACACACACTGAGATAATATATCATCACCGATGGCCACACATGCCAAGATACTATATCATCACCAGTTATCACACATACTGAGATAATATATCATCACCGATGGCCACACATACTGAGATAATATATCATCACCGATGGCCGCACATACTGAGATAATATATCATCACCGATGGTCACAAATACTGAGATAATATGTCATCACCGATGGTCACACACAATGAGATAATATATCATCACCGATGGCCACACATACTGACATAATATATCATCACCGATGGTCAAACATACTGAGATAATACATTATCACCGATGGCCACACATACTGAGATAATTTATCATCACCGATGGTCACACACACCGAGATAATATATCATCACCGATGGCCACACACACTGAGATAATTAATCATCACCGATGGCCACACACACTGAGATAATATATCATCACCGATGGCCACACAAGCCAAGATACTATATCATCACCAGTTATCACACATACTGAGATAATATATCATCACCGATGGCCATACATACTGACATAATATATCATCACCGATGGCCACACATACTGAGATAATATATCATCACCGATGGCCACACACACTGAGATAATATATCATCACCGATGGCCACACACACTGAGATAATATGTCATCACCGATGTCCACACATACTGAGATAATATATCATCACCGATGGTCACATATACTGAGATAATATATCATCACCGATGGTCACACACACTGAGATAATTATTCATCACTGATGGCCACACACACTGAGATAATATATCATCACCGATGGCCACACATGCCAAGATACTATATCATCACCAGTTATCACACATACTGAGATAATATATCATCACAGATGGCCATACATACTGAGGTAATATATCATCACCGATGGCCACATATACTGAGATAATATATCATCACCGATGGCCACACACACTGAGATAATATATCATCACCGATGGTCACACATACTTAGATAATATATCATCACCGATGGCTACACATACTGACATAATATATCATCACCGATGGCCACATATACTGACATAATATATCATCACTGATGGCCACACACACTGAGATAATATATTATCACCGATCCACACACACTGAGATAATATATCTTCACTGATGGCCACACACACTAAGATAATATAGCATCACCGATCCACACACACTGAGATAATATATCATCACTGATGGCCACACACACTGAGATAATATATTATCACCGATGGCCACAGACTCTGAGATAATATATCATCACCGATGGTCACACATACTGAAATAATATATCATCACCGATGGTCACACATACTGAAATAATATATCATCACCGATGGCCACACATTCTGAGATAATATATCATCACCGATGGCCAAACACACTGAGATAATATATCATCACCAATGGTCACACACACTGAGATAATATAATATCACCGATGGCCACACACACTGAGATAATATATCATCACCGATGGTGACACATTCTGAGATAATATATCATCACCGATGGCCACACACACTGAGATAATATATCATCACCGATGGCCACACACACTGAGATAAAATATCATAACCGATGGCCACACACACTGAGATAATATATCATCCCCGATGGCCACACACATTGAGATAGTATATCATCCCCGATGCCCACACATACTGAGATCATATATCATCACCGATGGACACACATACTGAGATAATATATCATCACCGATGGTCACACATAATGAGATAATATATCACCACCGATTGTCACACATACTGAGATAATACATTATCACCGATGGCCACACATACTGAGATAATATATCATCACCGATGGTCACACACACTGAGATAATTAATCATCACCGATGGCCACACACACTGAGATAATATATTATCACCGATGGCCACACACACTGAGATAATATGTCATCACCGATGGCCACACATACTGAGATAATATATCATCACCGATGGTCACACACACCGAGATAATATATCATCACCGATGGCCACACACACTGAGATAATATATTATCACCGATGGCCACACACACTGAGATAATATGTCATCACCGATGGCCACACATACTGAGATAATATATCATCACCGATGGTCACACACACTGAGATAATATATCATCACCAATGGTCACACACACTGAGATAATATAATATCACCGATGGACACACACACTGAGATAATATATCATCACCGATGGTGACACATTCTGAGATAATATATCATCATCGATGGCCACACACACTGAGATAATATATCATCACCGATGGCCACACATACTGAGATAATATATCATCACCGATGATCACACATACTGAGATAATATATCATCACCGATGGCCACACATACTGAGATAATATATCATCACCGATGGTCACACACACTGAGATAATATATCATCACCGATGGCCACACATACTGAGATAATATATCATCACCGATGGTCACACACACTGAGATAATATATCATCATCGATGGCCACACACACTGAGATAATATATCATCACCGATGGCCACACATACTGAGATAATATATCATCACCGATGGTCACACACACTGAGATAAAATATCATAACCGATGGCCACACACACTGAGATAATATATCATCCCCGATGGCCACACACATTGAGATAGTATATCATCCCCGATGCCCACACATACTGAGATAATATATCATCACCGATGGACACACATACTGAGATAATATATCATCACCGATGGTCACACATAATGAGATAATATATCACCACCGATTGTCACACATACTGAGATAATACATTATCACCGATGGCCACACATACTGAGATAATATATCATCACCGATGGTCACACACACTGAGATAATTAATCATCACCGATGGCCACACATACTGAGATAATATATTATCACCGATGGCCACACACACTGAGATAATATGTCATCACCGATGGCCACACATACTGAGATAATATATCATCACCGATGGTCACACACACTGAGATAATATATCATCACCGATGGCCACACATACTGAGATAATATATTATCACCGATGGCCACACACACTGAGATAATATGTCATCACCGATGGCCACACATACTGAGATAATATATCATCACCGATGGTCACACACACTGAGATAATATGTCATCACCGATGGTCACACACACTGAGATAATATATTATCACCGATGGCCACACACACTGAGATAATATGTCATCACCGATGGCCACACATACTGAGATAATATATCATCACCGATGGTCACACACACTGAGATAATTATTCATCACTGATGGCCACACACACTGAGATAATATATCATCACCGATGGCCACACATACTGAGATAATATATTATCACCGATGGCCACACACACTGAGATAATATGTCATCACCGATGGCCACACATACTGAGATAATATATCATCACCGATGGTCACACACACTGAGATAATATATCATCACCGATGGCCACACATACTGAGATAATATATCATCACCGATGGTCACACATACTGAGATAATATGTCATCACCAATGGTCACACATACTGAGATAATATATCATCACCGATGGTCACACACACTGAGATAATTATTCATCACTGATGGCCACACATACTGAGATAATATATTATCACCGATGGCCACACACACTGAGATAATATATCATCACCGATGGCCACACATACTGAGATAATATATCATCACCGATGGTCACACACACTGAGATAATTATTCATCACTGATGGCCACACATACTGAGATAATATATCATCACCGATGGCCACACATACTGAGATAATATATCATCACCGATGGTCACACACACTGAGATAATATATCATCACCGATGGCCACACATACTGAGATAATATATTATCACCGATGGCCACACATACTGAGATAATATATTATCACCGATGGCCACACACACTGAGATAATATATTATCACCGATGGCCACACACACTGAGATAATATATTATCACCGATGGCCACACACACTGAGATAATATATCATCACCAATGGTCACACACACTGAGATAATATATTATCACCGATGGCCACACACACTGAGATAATATGTCATCACCGATGGCCACACATACTGAGATAATATATCATCTCCGATGGTCACACACACTGAGATAATTAATCATCACCGATGGCCACACACACTGAGATAATATATTATCACCGATGGCCACACACACTGAGATAATATATTATCACCGATGGCCACACACACTGAGATAATATATCATCACCTATGGTCACACACACTGAGATAATTAATCATCACCGATGGTCACACACACTGAGATAATATATCATCACCGATGGTCACACACACTGAGATAATATATCATCACCGATGGCCACACATACTGAGATAATATATCATCACCGATGGTCACACACACTGAGATAATTATTCATCACTGATGGCCACACACACTGAGATAATATATTATCACCGATGGCCACACACACTGAGATAATATATCATCACCGATGGCCACACATACTGAGATAGTATATCATCACCGATGGTCACACACACTGAGATAATATATCATCCCCGATGGCCACACACACTGAGATAATATGTCATCACCGATGGCCAGGGCCAGATTAACAATGGGGCGGATGGCGCTGCAGCTCCAGGCCCCCCATTGAAAATAGGCCCAGAGCCCGCCACAGTGAAGAGGGTGAGGCCCATAACCACCGGCATTACAATGAGTCACACTGACTCATTGTATGCTGCGGCGAGACAGTGCACCGGTCCCCAGTCTGAAAATTGGAAATCCCGGCCAGATCAGGAGGAGGATCCGCTGACGCTCTCTTCTCCAGCGTCTCCTCCCCACAGGTTATTGAACTGCCCGGCCGGGGAGGAGGAGGAGCCGCTCTACTCTCAGTTCCTCCCCCCAAAATTTTTTAGTGCCGCTAATGAGCAGGACTGGCCGGCCAGAGGGGGAGAAGCCAGGAGGGGCATCGCAATGTAACGTGCGCCACGCCACGCTGGTCTGCACCTTCCCCCCCGCCGCCCACACTGCACTGGCCCAGGACCTTCCCCTGCCACCTCCCGCGCCGCACACAGTCTCCAGTCTCCCCCGCCGCCTCTTCTCCCGCACCGCACAGGTGCATAACGCGCTGGCTGGTACCTTTCCCCCCTCCCGCACTGCTACCCCCTGGCCATCTCCACCCCTAGCCGCATCCCGCTGCCCACTTCACACACTACGCTGCCCCCACCCCAACTCACTTTCATCCTGCCTCAGGCTGGGCATGGAGCCAGGGGGACATACTGGAGCCGGCGCTGTTAGTGGTGAGTGACACACACACTTGCACACACTCTCACTATCTCACTCACACACACGCTCTCACTCTATCTCACACACAGACTCTCACATACACACACACACACACTCTCACAGGGGCTACCTGGTGCAACGTACTGTATATGAGGGGCTACCTGGTGCAATGTATATGTGGGGCTACCTGGTGCAACATACTGTATATGAGGGCTACCTGGTGCAACATACTGTATATGAGGGCTACCTGGTGCAACATACTGTATATAATGTGTGTAAGGGGATACCTAGCGCAAAGTGTGTATATGGGGCTACCTGGCGCAAAGTGTGTATATGGGGCTACCTGGCGCAAAGTGTGTATATGGGGCTACCTGGCGCAAAGTGTGTATATGGGGCTACCTGGCGCAAAGTGTGTATATGGGGCTACCTGGTGCAAAGTGTGTATATGGGGCTACCTGGCGCAAACTGTGTATAAGGGGCTACCTGGCGCAAACTGTGTATAAGGGGCTACTTGGCGCAAACTGTGTATGTGGGGTTACCTGGTGCAACGTACTGTATATGTGGGGCTACCAGGTGCAATGTATATGAGGGCTACCTGGTGCAACGTACTGTATATGAGGGGCTACCTGGTGCAATGTATATGAGGGACTACCTGGTGCAACGTGTATAAAGGACTACTTGGTGCAACGTGTGTGTAAGGGGCTACCTGGTGCAACGTGTGTGTAAGGGGCTACCTGGCGCAACAAGTGTGTGTAAGGAGCTACCTGGCGCAACACGTGTGTAAGGGGCTACCTGGCGCAACGTGTGTGTAAGGGGCTACCTGGTGCAATGTGTATACAGAGCTCTGTCTGCCGCAACATGCATAAGGTGCTACCTGTCCCTGTTTTCTATGGAGGGAGGGGTGGTGCCAAAGGAAACATTCGTCCTCGGTGCCACAAGGTCTAGAATCAGCCCTGACTACATATACAGACTAGGAGGGGAGGGGGGCACACTGACGCATATACAGACTAGGATGGGGCACACTGAGCGCATATACAGACTAGGAAGAAAGGGGGGCACAGTAATGGAGATAGCCACACCCATGGCACAGGCCACCCCCCCTATTTAGACCACCCTCACTACAGCGCTTGTCATACCTCCTGCCAATGCACACAATAGGCCCTTTATACATTTCAGCTCCAAGCCCATGTGGACCTTAATCTGGCACTGATCCTGCTAAGTGCAAACAAGAGTTCTGATAAAAGGGACAGGTCTGGACTTCCGGTGGGCGGGGCACCTCGTGTGGCCGCATTTTAGCCTCTCTCCAGACAGGGGTCTGCTAAATCAACCCGCATCCACTAAAATAACCTTGATTTAGAGGTTTAAAGCACACACCATCAGACAGCCACAGTGCTGCGGATTACCCTGATATCAAACAACTGTCTGGACCTTCTATATCCCCGGAGTCTGGCCTTTGATGTGAGAGGCATGTGTGCGCCTCTGCTCTGGCGCGAAAACTAGCGTGGCACGACAACTACAACTGCTCTCAACTTAAATTGGTGACCGCTCGCATACTCCTGCTTGGACGTCTCTACATACCCCTCTCCTAACGGTAAATCCTGAGGAAGACCCGCTGGAGGTCGTGGTCGGGTTGCTGGGGGTGCCTCTACGTCGATGACCCACGGGAATCCATGCTCCGGCATCAGCCTCCTACAGCCGCGGACCTGGTTTCTGACGGGACCCGATAGGGGTGACGGGATCTGAGGCTTCAGATATTTCCTTGGCTGGCTCCTGCGGCTCTCCCTAGCCGCCAACGAGTTGTTTACTGCTCCTCCTCGGCGGCCCCGTTGTTAACTTACATTATTGCGGGGATCCCGTGGTGACCGCCGGAGCTACACAGCTTACCCGACGGCTGGCGCTGCCCATCATTCAACAGCCACAAATTTAAATGCTGGGGCCCGTGTGCCCACTGTTGTAAACTCCGTACCATCCACTCACTGCTTCTTCATAACAGCGTCGCACTGATCGGGGAGACGCCGGGCTCTCCTCACACGCTCATTCACACGGATCCTGGGCAGCAGTGCTCTGAAGCTGCTCCTATCGGCTGGCCCTACATGCTGTCCCCCGCTGCCCTACACTAATCGCCCCCTTGCCTGATTTATTTGCCGGAGCTCACGGTGGCCAGGGCTTCCTTGTTTTGGACGGCGGACTGGCAACATTTCCCCAAGATTTATCTGGTAATGTTCCTGGGCTCCTGTGGAGAAATCCAAAGCTGCTAGATCCTCTCTGACTGGACCTACTCTCTTCAGCCTGGACACCTGGACTCATTTTCCCCCCAGGTATTAATACTGTTTGTACCCCTCTCTGTTTTCTATTAACACTCTCCATACCCCCTATACTCTGATCCGTTCCCTCCTTGTGTGTTACCCATACCCCCCCTGCATACCTCCTTCCCTCGCCCACTCGCTGATCCTCTCTGATACCCCCCCCCCCTTCTATAGCTCATTTTCCGCACTGGACCTCAGTTTATGCACCTCAGAACTCAGTTTCTATGACTAATATGCCGGAAGGTTACCTGAATGGAACTCTTTGAGACTGTAAATTGCTCCCATTATATCTTGTCCATTCTCTGGACTGGTCAATACGACACTCCCTCTGCCAAAAGGCTGTTTTATTTTGTAGTGGGTTTTTTTTTTTTCCTTTTTCTCTTCATTTCATTTATTTTTTTCTTATTATCCTGCATATATACTCAGTTGTGCTTCAGCTGGTTATTTTCTGTGAAATGCTGCCCTCTTGTGGGGTTCTTGTAATATGTCATTTATACTAACTATGGAAAATGCTATAATTGCTATTATAACACCGTAGTGTGCAATTGTATGTATGAAACTGAGCTTGGCGCTTGTCAAACAATTACTCTCCTTCTGCAGGGTTATCAATAATAATTGCTCACTCAGCGTGGTTATCATCCCGCTAATCCCTTACTGCAGGTTTTGTCAAATTGCATGATCCCTTTGCAGCGGTGCCTTATCTAGAGTGACGTACTAGAACGTACTGTCTCTGGTATTACTGTTCTATAGCTTTACCACTCTCTGGCATACAACTGCAGCCCACTCCCCCCCCCCCCCCCCTTTTTTTTGTTTTTTTTTGTTTTTGTTGCTGCTCCTATATTGGCAGTGACTCCTTTACTTTATATGGGACCTACTGAACATCTGATGTGAACTAGCTCCCTCTTTAAAGGAAACTACCTTAAATTATAGCTTGAATGTAATTGTCAACTGCTCTAATTCTGACCCCTACCCGATATTATCATACATATAGATTATTTCATTATCGGCTTCCTCTCTCTACAACCTTCATAACTGTCCTGCTCAACAGGGGTATGGACAAATTTATTGATAAAGTCATGCCTCCTAAACAACAGAATAATGCAAATAAGGCCCCAAAAACAAAAACCAATACTCAAAAATCTGGACCACCTTCTCCATCTTTCTCTGAAAATGATGGCCGAGATTCCCCGGGAACAACCACCACCCCCCTGACGGCTAAAGAAATCGCAGATTTCATGATGCCACTTATGGATAAACGATTCGAAGATCTCCAAACACGTCTAGAAGCAGGCCTTACTCGTATAGACTCTCATGCATCACGTATAACTGCTCTGGAAACTAGAGTTAGTGATGTGGAGGATCGCCTGCAATCATGTCAGGAGGGTGCGGAGAATCATGATAGGGCTATTATACAACTACAAGACAAGGTAGATGAGTTAGAAAATAGGTCCCGATGGAATAATCTAAGATTCATAGGTATTCCGGAATCTGTAGTGGGCCATGCTTTAACATCTTTCCTCACTGCTGATTTACCCAAAGCGTTAGGGGTTATAAATGACTTAGAAATCCCTCATATTGAAAGGGCCCACAGAATTGGCATAGAACAATAGGGTTCCAGACGACGGCCTCGCCCGGTCATAGCCCGTTACTTGGACTATAGAACAAAAGAAAAAATCCTGGCGTCTTATCGTAGGTCCCAGGGACTAGTGGTGGGAGGGACTAAAATACTGATCTTTCAGGACTTCTCAGCGTCAGTTACACAGAAGCGTAAAGAATTCTCCGAGATATGCACCTTCCTTCATGGCTAAAAAATCAGGTTTTCCCTGCTGTATCCGGCAAAATTGAGGGTGTTGGAAGACGGAAAGCCGATTTACTTCTCTGACCCACGAGAGGCCAAATCATACTTTAAACCCCCTCAATTGTCCTCCCGCTCTCCTCATAGATGACTTAGAGTTACAAAGGTCGATCACCGGGTAGGGGAATCATGACCACTATTGATTCCCTGGGGTAGTATTACTGTATTACGAATGAAGCATTCTCTCTTCTACTGGGTATGCTTTATTTCTGTTTTTTCTTTTTTTGTTTCTAATGTTGGTTTCAGGTGCGCACATCTAACTCAAGATGATGCCCACCACTGTTCTGGTTTGATTGAAAATATGAAAATGTGGAGTTTAGAGGTAACTTGGATTACACTTATTTGTGTTTTATTCACTGCGAGTCCTAGAATGTTGCTGCAGCTTGCTGATATCTCTCTGTTTCCTGACTTCCATGCCGTGAGTGGATGTAGCTATTACCTTGTCGACTGGGTGATACGCGATCTCAGGGATTTCCTGCCCATTAACGACCCCCTACAGATACTTGACCCCTGGTGGGGGGATGGGTAGCCATGTCGTCTTCCCATATAGGAACTGACACCTCCCCCACGCTCAAACCTTTACAGATAATATCATGGAATGTCGGTGGACTCAATACACCGGTCAAACGAAAGAGAGTCATTACCCATCTTAAACGGTTTAGCCCGGACATTATATTTTTACAAGAAACACATTGGATCAATACAGAGGACAACCTACTAAAGGCCCCCTGGTTAGGCTCTTGTATATCCGCTCCCTATCATCGAAAGGTGCGAGGTGTAGCAATAATATTTCATAAAGATCTACCTGTCACTGTTTTGTCTCAAGTTGCAGACCCGTAGGGTCGTTATATCATATTGGACATCGACCTGTATCATACCCAATATACTCTAGTCAACCTATATGCCCCTAATACAAACCCACATGTATATATCCAAGATCTTGGACACATCCTTCAGGGCAGAACAAACCATTCCCTCATCGTAGGGGGTGATTTTAATATGGTAGAAGACCCCTCTTTAGATAAATTGCCTCCAATGCAAAGACCTTCTAACTTCTATGCCCATCTCTACCAATCCTTTAAATTAGACTTATGCCTGTCAGACCCTTGGCGCCTCTTGAACCCTACAGACAAAACTCATACATATCTATCAATGGTCCATGGCTCCCTTTCCCGTATAGACAGGATCCTTATCTCAGATAGTTTACTCAATAATATAGCCCACACAGATATTCATGATATAATGGTGTCGGATCATGCTCTGGTCTCCATCTCCCTGACTCATCCTCTCCTGCACCCTCGTAGCCGTATATGGAGATTTCCCCATTACTTAGCACAATCAGACGATTTTAAGGCCTACTTGATTGGTCATTGGACTAACTATGTCGATGACAACCTTGAACACTGGGATGACCCTATCCTTTTCTGGAGTGCTTCTAAGGCGGTTATGAGGGGCCACATAATCAATTACGTCTCACAGAAAAACAGACACTCTAGAAAAGAATATGAAGCACTTAAGGCTGAAATGCAAACCTCCTTTGTTCAGTACACAAAGGCACCTTCAGACGATACTAAACACTCATACAGACAGGCACGTCAGCAACTAGAGACTTATCTCGCCACCAAGGCAAAACAATCAATTGACTTTACACGAAATAAATATTACCGCTGGGGTAACAGAGCAGGGAAACTTTTAGCAACAATGTCCAAGCCATTTAGGAAACGCCAGGTTATTACTACTTTGAAACATCCCGTCACGGGAACTTTATTAACGAAGTCTTCAGATATAATAACACAATTCCGCCATTATTTTGTAAATGCATTCCGTTCAACCCCAATTAATTTGGCCGACCAGACAACTATCCTCTCAGACTCAGTGCTGCCAAAATTGACGTCTGATCAGAGAGAAGCACTAACTGGCCCAATAACTATAGATGAAATCAATAAAACCATATCTACCCTTCCTCATGGAAAGTCTCCGGGACCTGATGGTCTGTCGGGCGATTATTACCGAATTTTACAAACACACATTGCCCCGACCTTGCTAGAACTATTTAAGTCTATTCATGAAAAGGGAACTCCCTACTCATCTTTCAATGATGCTTTCATGACCCTGCTCCCTAAGCCAGACAAGGATCTGAATCTATTGACATCTTACAGACCTATAAGTCTGTTAAATGTTGATTACAAATTGGTGGCCAAAATCATGGCAACGCGTCTCCAGACTATACTGCCATCAATCCTTTCGGACCATCAGTTGGGATTTATACAGGGACGCCATGCAGTTAGGGCCATTAGGACAGCCATAGCGGCCGTTGTGGCGGCTCAGCGCACGACACCCACTCAAAATATAGTGGTCAGCTTAGACATTCATAGGGCCTTTGACTCTATTCTCTGGCCGCATCTTTATACTATATTAGAAAAAAGAGGCTTTGATGATAGCTTTGTAAATTTTATAAAATATATCTACCACGATCCAAATACTTCCCTACTGGTTAACGGCCTGTTAAGCCCAAGCTTTACACTAGAAAGAGGCACCCGTCAAGGTTGCCCTCTATCACCCCTCCTCTTCAACATAGCACTAGATCCCTTATTACGCACTCTACAACAATGGCATACCTTTCAGGGTATTAGAGTTGGGTGCAGGGAAATAAAGATATCCGCATTCGCAGATGATATTTTGCTATACGTTTCCAACCCGGAACACTCCTTAGATCAAATACTACACACAATTAATTTATATGGTTCCATATCCGGTCTGCAACTTAACATGGACAAATCAGTGGCTATGCTCCTTGGGGGCACACTAACTCAACCTCGTTGGGCCTCCCATTTGTCCCTGCAATGGGCCAGAACATCTATCCCTTAATTGGGAATAACTCTGCCCAGAAATCCGGTCAATTTATACCAATTTAACATTAAAAAGATAATACATACTCTTATGGAAGATATGAGACGTTGGGAACGTCTGCCACTCTCTTACCTGGGGCGAGCAGATCTCTTAAAAATGGTAGCAATACCTAGAATATTATACCCACTACAAAACCTTCCAATACTTTTGACTAAAGCAGATACGGTTCACTTGAACGCCTTGATTAGGAAGTTCATATGGAAGGGAGGACGCGCACGCATAGCCTTACGGAAGTTATATCAACCAAAAACGAATGGCGGCATCAACTTCCCTGATGTCACTGGGTATAATCACTCAGCTATCTTGCGACATTTAAGAGACTGGTTACAGGGGACATCGATTTATACGGATGTCCTCTTGGAACAAGAGTTTTTGAGGGACATTGCATTAATAGGCTTATTACATCAACATGATCAAGAAGTGGAGGAACATATTAAATTAAATCCTTTGCTTTGGACAACACGGAAGCTCTGGCACATCCTGCGTCACAAAGCTGGACTCAATGGTTTCTATTCTTTACACTTGCCCCTGATCAAGAATCCTCAATTCCTAGACGGCATGGCTGCTCATCCCTTCACCCTATGGAGACACGCAGGAGTGGAGAATATTGGGTCTCTAGTGTCGGGGGAGAAACGCCCTCTCACTTTCACAGAATTATCCACTAAATATGCCATGGTTAGGCCATATCCTCTGGCCTTCCTACAGACACGCTTTTATGTAAGCCACGTCCTACAGCATTTTTCAGACAAAGACTGGGATAACCCCCTAGACGCCCTCTTAAAAAAAAATGCAGTCCCGCAACGTAGAGCTATCTCGATCCACTATACCTTTCTTAGAGATATTATGGATCATACCAAAGTGTCGGGAGGAGTGTCGGGGTGGCTGTCCCACTTCCCCGAACTAACAATCTCACATTTGGAAAAGACCCTCCTATATTCTCGCAGAACTCTCCCTTCTAGTGTGTATACTGAGCTATTCTTAAACATATTCCATAATGCATATCTTTCCCCGCTGCGCCGATTTCATATAGGTACCTCCGCGACTCATAACTGTCCGAGGTGTCATCAGGAGATGGCAGATAATTACCATTGCTTATGGGCTTGCCCTATAGTAAAATATTTCTGGCATTTAATATGCAGATATGCTGAATTGAAACTGACAAATTATGTCCCATTTACCCCGGAGTGGGCAATTTTCGGAATGGTTAACCCTATGCTTCGAATAACCCCGGGTAGTAAGAAATTACTACTAGCCATAAGCGCAGCGGGTAAAAAAAACTATATTACAAAGTTGGCTAGATAATTCACCCCCTCAGTTACCATTGTTTTTTAATAAACTGTACTTTCTGTTTGGAATGGACTGGGTAGAGACACTCCTGCATAAGGAAAGAGAAGTGGAGCGTTTCTTTTCACTCTGGGAGTCATACATAGACACCTTCCACTTACCACTAGAAATCAGATTCATTATAGTCTTAAAGACACCACTTGGTATCTTACCAGGCTGATAACCCATGACCCTCCGATAACCTTGGCGTAAGGTGACACCTACTCGTGCATATGGGCTGTTATTGAGAGTCAGGACTCGCAGTCTTATTGGTGTTTGTGTGTTCAGAATTTAGCTCAGAGACATAGCTGTTGACGATTACAGATTTATACTGATATACAATAAGTTTTCCTCGACATCTAGAGATGTACACCTTGAACATTTACTGTTATACTCAGATTGACTTATTTATATCATAGATTTTACTATAATGAGAATCTGTGTTAATGTACTAATTCAGCTTAAACCGCATGTTGTTACTAGAAGTATCAAAGCAACATTGTAACTATTGTGGTATGCTTGTATCATCTTTGTTACCTCAATAAAAATATAAAAAAAAAAAAAAAAGGGACAGGTCTGCAAGTTGTTGTCACTCTATTGGCGGTGCTAATATAGCATATTACTGTCTATTAGTGTGTCAGTAAAATCATATTCTCATACGCTGACAGCAGAGTGCCTGTATTAACCCTTTCTATTATAATGGTAATAACTAATACTCCTGTTATCATCTAGTTAAATAAACTGTAACATTGAATGTTATTCAGGTTTATTAACTAACCAAAAAAGCCCACTAATGGGCAAAATCATGTTGCACTGTGGGTGGGGCAGATGTAACATGTGCAGAGAGAGTTAGATTTGGGTGGGTTATATTGTTTCTCTGCAGGGTAAATACTGTCTGCTTTATTTTTACACTGCAATGTAGATTTCCATTTGAAAACACCCCCACCCAAATCCAACTCTCTGCACATGTTACACCTGCCCCACCTGCAGTGCACATGGGGGGATTATTCCGAGATGATTGTAGCTGTGCTAAATTTAGCACAGCTATGATCATTCACACTGACATGCAGGGGGACGCCCAGCACAGGGCTATCCCACCCCGCATGTCAGTGCTGGCCGCCCCCTGCAGAAGTGCAAAGGCATCGCACAGCTACTCGTCGCTCCCCGGCCCACAGCGGCTGCATGTGACGTCATGCAGCCTCTGCGGCCCGCCCCCCCGTTTGGTATGGCCATGCCTGCGTTGGCCGGACCACGCTCACGAAACGGCAGCCAAATGCCACCGTTCCACCCCCCTGCCCAGCGACCGCCTCTGCCTGTCAATCAGGCAGAGGCGATCGTAGCGGCCCGACGGCGCCACATGCGCAGTCCTGACCCGATTGCACAGCTGCAATAAACTGCAGTGTGCGATTGGGTCAGAATTACCCCCATGGTTTTTCCCATTAGTGGCCTTTTTTGGTTTGCTAACAACTTTGAATAGGGCCCTTTATCTGTAAATGATATCACTGAGTTACCAGATGTAAATGCAGAAGGCCAGCATTACCGCCAATGAGAAGAAGCAGAAACATGTAGCGGCAATCAGCAATCCTGCAAGAAAGAAACAGGTTCTGTGAATAAGCGTCATGTCATTTACAGCTGTGTTACACATAGATCAATTCCTTATATGAAACAATTCATTTCTGTAACTGTCACATGTATTTTGGGGAGTAACCTGCGCCCTAACCTGGGAATGGGATGCGGTCAACATCCCGCTGGACGGGATCCCGGCGGTCGAAATACCGATGCCGGAATCCCGACCGCCACAATCCCGACATATTCTCCCTCCGTGGGTGTCCACGACACCCATAGAGGGAGACTATAATACTGTGCCGAGCGTAGCGAGGCACCGTGCCCGCAGCGTGGCGAGCGAAGCGAGCCCGCAAGGGTCTGCGTTCCGCTTGCCACCCCTGTCGGGATTGTGTGGTCGGGATTCCGGCGTCGGTATTTCGACCGCCGGGATCCCGTCCAGCGGCATTACGTACTGATCCCCTGGGAATGTCTCACTGAGTACTCTGCACCTGCTGATATATTATATTCTGCAGCACATAGCTGACTTATGGGCATAAGTGCAATACTAGGCAAATGATGCCACAATCTCACCCAGCTGCTGCCAGCGGAAGATGTAACTTACCCCCCCCCCCCCTCTCCACAGATGCCACACCTCCACTGATCCCTATTACTAACACATAGCACATATATGTCTGACTTTCATCACTGTTAGTTACCTGTGTCTATAGGAACATAAGGGTCTTCTGTCCCCTGGACACCGGCATGGTCTGCGGAGACACCTACATGTGTGGCTGATGTAAGGCCACGGAGAGAATAGAGAAGATGAGCAATGTGTATAGTAATGTATAAATAATGAACATTTACTTTGCCTAGTGACACTGCGACAGGACATTTCCTGTGTGTTATGGACGTGTTTCTGTCTCCTGTTACACAGCTATCTGAGTGTGGTGATATAAATAATATGGGTGTCCAACTGGGGATAATCTCCACATAATCTCCACCGTCATTGGTCGCTCAGCATGTGGACATTCCAGCTGCTGCAGAACTACACTTCCCAGCGTGTCCTGCTATAGTTTTGCTGTTAATACATGCTAAAACTGTGGCATGCTGGGATATGTAGTTCCACACTAGATGGTCTACCACATGTTGCCTATACCTGCTATTGACACAGGTGAGTAGGCCTGTGTAAGTCACACATGTCACCCCAGTACTATTCTCACACAGTATATTTAGTATAACACTCAGTATGTAACTAGCGCTATATAGGGTGTGATATAGAAAGTATAGTTGTATGTATGTCATGCTTGTAGAGGTCTGTGTGTTGTATATTATGTACTGTGCGCCCTTATAAATGCTGAGGTATACTTGTGTCTATGGCTCTATTTGGCTAAATTATATCATTTATTTGTACTTAGTAATAACTCTTACAATAAGGAACATGGCGCTTACCTTCAGTTGCCACAATAGGTGCTCCCTGACAAGCCATAATAATGAGAAATATAAACAAAAAATAAGAATTTACTCACCGGTAATTCTATTTCTCGTAGTCCGTAGTGGATGCTGGGGACTCCGTAAGGACCATGGGGAATAGACGGGCTCCGCAGGAGACTGGGCACTCTAAAAGAAAGATTTAGTACTATCTGGTGTGCACTGGCTCCTCCCTCTATGCCCCTCCTCCAGACCTCAGTTAGGGAAACTGTGGCCCCCATTCCGAGTTGTTCGCTCGTTAAATTTCGTCGCATCGCAGCGATTTTCCGCTTAGTGCGCATGCGCAATGTTCGCACTGCGACTGCGCCAAGTAAATTTGCTATGCAGTTAGGATTTTTACTCACGGCTTTTTCATCGTTCTGGTGATCGTAATGTGATTGACAGGAAGTGGGTGTTACTGGGCGGAAACTGGACGTTTTATGGGTGTGTGCGAAAAAACGCTACCGTTTCCGGGAAAAACGCAGGAATGGCTGGAGAAACGGGGGAGTGTCTGGGCGAATGCTGGGTGTGTTTGTGACGTCAAACGACAAGCACTGAACTGATCGCAGATGCCGAGTAAGTCTGGAGCTACTCTGAAACTGCTAAGAGTTGTGTAATCGCAATTTTGAGAATCTTTCGTTCGCAATTTTAAGAAGCTAAGATTCACTCCCAATAGGCGGCGGCTTAGCGTGAGTAAATCTGCTAAAACCAGCTTGCGAGCAAACAACTCGGAATGAGGGCCTGTGCCCAGAAGAGCTGACACTACAAGGAAAGGATTTGGAATCCAGGGTAAGACTCATACCAGCCACACCAATCACACTGTACAACTTGTGATAACCATACCCAGTTAACAGTATGAACAACAACTGAGCCTCGTTCAACGGATGGCTCATAACAATAACCCTTTAGTTAAGCAATAACTATATACATGTATTGCAGAGAGTCCGCACTTGGGACGGGCTCCCAGCATCCACTACGGACTACGAGAAATAGAATTACCGGTGAGTAAATTCTTATTTTCTCTGATGTCCTAGTGGATGCTGGGAACTCCGTAAGGACCATGGGCAGAGCCGGATTAAGGGGGGCGGGCCCGGGGGATAAGTACCCCGGACCCCCCCTTTCCAAAAGGGCCCCCTGCCACACCGCAGATCGTATCTCTCTTCCGATCCGATCTGCGGTGCTGTGCTCCCCGGCTCCCGTCCTCACTGCAGCAGCAGCTGCGCACAGACAGGACAGCTCAACTGAGCGATGGCTCAGCTGTCCAATAATGTATCAATGAAACAGCCTGCGTGCCCAGCCAATGACTAAGCGGCAGGCTGCTTCATTCATACTTTATTGGACAGCTGAGCCGTCGCTCAGCTCAGCTGTCCTGTCTGTGCGCCCGCTGCTGCAGAGGGGACGGGAGTGCAGGGCACATACATCCCATAGCGCTCTACCTCCCAACATACCCTACTCCAGTCCCCCCATACAATACACCTCTACCCCTGCCACACACCCTATTCCCCCACATACACCCCATAATCCTCTATACCCCACAGCCTAGTCCCCGTGTTCACCCCACATACACCCAAATTCTCTAACCCCACCACACATCCTACTCCCACTATCTCCCACATTCACACCCCATAAACTCCCTCCTAACCCCCGCACCCGGGAAGGGACCTCCTCTGGGATATACAGTGGAGGGACGGGGACCAAAGGGGTGTCAGGTACAGGAGGCACAGGGGAGTGGGTATGTGAGGCTGACAAGGGGCATGGTATACAGCCGGCTCTAGGCTTGTGTTGTACCCCACTAGTCCCTGCGAGGCCCTGGGTGTGTGTGTATATATATATATATATATATATATATATATTTTGCCTTCTCTATTAGGGGCCCCACTTTCTTAAGTGCCCCGGGCCCCCCATGGTCTTAATCCGGCTCTGACCATGGGGATTAAACCAAAGCTCCCAAACGGGCGGGAGAGTGCGGATGACTCTGCAGCACCGAATGAGCAAAGGCAAGGTCCTCCTCAGCCAGGGTATCAAACTTGTAGAACTTAGCAAATGTGTTTGAACCCGAGCAAGTAGCAGCTCGGCAAAGCTGTAAAGCCGAGACACCTCGGGCAGCCGCCCAAGAAGAGCCCACCTTCCTTGTGGAATGGGCTTTTACTGATTTAGGATGCGGCAATCCTGCCGCAGAATGAGCTTGCTGAATCGTGCTACAGATCCAGCGAGCAATAGTCTGCTTTGAAGCAGGAGCACTCAGCTTGTTGGGTACATGCAGGATAAACAGTGGGGTATATTTACTAAGCTCCCGATTTTGACCGAGATGCCGTTTTTTCTTCAAAGTGTCATCTCGGTAATTTACTAAACTCAAATCACGGCAGTGATGAGGGCATTCGTATTTTTTTGGAAGTCCAAGAAAAAAAATACGAATGAATACACCATCGGTCAAATACGCCAGCAAATTAGTAGAACTCGGTCATTTACTAAAAAGTGCAAATCTCAAAATAGCCAAACACTGCCGTGAATAATTACAATTCGTAAAAAAGTGCTAAAAAAAAAAACAGACCTGCTTTTTTGAGCCGTGTTTGGATAGGCATGCACGGATCCATGAGATCCGTGCATGTATATCAGTGGGAAGGGTTGGGAAAGTGTTAATTTTCCAAAAAAAAATTGCGTGGGGTCCCCCCTCCTAAGCATAACCAGCCTCGGGCTCTTTGAGCCGGTCCTGGTTGCAAAAATATGGGGAAAAAATTGACAGGGGTTCCCCCATATTTAAGCAACCAGCATCGGGCTCTGCGCCTGGTCCTGGTTCCAAAAATATGGGGGACAAAAAGCGTAAGGGTCCCCCGTATTTTTGAAACCAGCACCGGGCTCCACTAGCTGGACAGATAATGCCACAGCCGGGGGTCACTTTTATACAGTGCCCTGCGGCTGTGGCATCAAATATTCAACTAGTCACCCCTGGCCGGGGTACACTGGGGGAGTGGGGACCCCTTCAATCAAGGGTCCCCCCCCCCCAGCCACCCAAGGGCCAGGGGTGAAGCCCGAGGCTGTCCCACCCATCCAATGGGCTGCGGATGGGGGGCTGATAGCCTTTGTTTGAAGTTATGAATATTGTTTTTAGTAGCAGTACTACAAGGCCCAGCAAGCCTCCCCCTCAAGCTGGTACTTGGAGAACCACAAGTACCAGCCTGCAGCGGAAAAACGGGCCCGCTGGTACCTGTAGTACTACTACTAAAAAAATACCCCAAAAAAGACAGAAGACACACACCGTGAACGTATAACTTTAATACATACATACATACCAACATACATACATACTTACCTTATGTTCACACGAGGGTCGGTCCTCTTCTCCAGTAGAATCCATGGGGTACCTGTTGAAAAAATTATACTCACAAAATCCAGTGTAGATCGGTCCTCTTCTGCAAGCAATCCATTTGTAATCCATGTACTTGAGAAAATAAAAAAACGGAGACCCGACCTTGAACTGAAAGGGGCCCGATGTTTTCACATGGGACCCCTTTCCCCGAATGCCAGGAACCCCCTCTGACTTAAGTCCAAGAGGGTTCCATCAGCCAATCAGGGAGCGCCACGTTGTGGCACCCTCCTGATCGGCTGTGTGCTCCTGTACTGAGTGACAGGCAGCACGCGGCAGTGTTACAATGTAGCGCCTATGCGCTCCATTGTAACCAATGGTGGGAACTTTGTGGCCAGCGGGTGACCGAGAGTAACCTCACCGCTGACCTCAAAGTTCCCACCATTGGTTACAATGGAGCGCATAGGCGCTACATTGTAACACTGCCGCGTGCTGCCTGTCACTCAGTACAGGAGCACACAGCCGATCAGGAGGGTGCCACAACGTGGCGCTCCCTGATTGGCTGATGGAACCCTCTTGGACTTAAGTCAGAGGGGGTTCCTGGCATTCGGGGAAAGGGGTCCCATGTGAAAACATCGGGCCCCTTTCAGTTCAAGGTCGGGTCTCCGTTTTTTTATTTTCTCAAGTACATGGATTACAAATGGATTGCTTGCAGAAGAGGACCGATCTACACTGGATTTTGTGAGTATAATTTTTTCAACAGGTACCCCATGGATTCTACTGGAGAAGAGGACCGACCCTCGTGTGAACATAAGGTAAGTATGTATGTATGTTGGTATGTATGTATGTATTAAAGTTATACGTTCACGGTGTGTGTCTTCTGTCTTTTTTGGGGTATTTTTTTAGTAGTAGTACTACAGGTACCAGCGGGTCCGTTTTTCCGCCGCAGGCTGGTACTTGTGGTTCTCCAAGTACCAGCTTGCGGGGGAGGCTTGCTGGGCCTTGTAGTACTGCTACTAAAAACAATATTCATAACTTCAAACAAAGGCTATCAGCACCCCATCCGCAGCCCTTTGGATGGGGTGGGACAGCCTCGGGCTTCACCCCTGGCCCTTGGGTGGCTGGGGGGGAACCCCTTGATTGAAGGGGTCCCCACTCCCCCAGGGTACCCCGGCCAGGGGTGACTAGTTGGATATTTGATGCCACGGCCGCAGGGCACTGTATAAATGTGACCCCCGGCTGTGGCATTATATGTGCAGCTAGTGGAGCCCGGTGCTGGTTTCAAAAATACGGGGGACCCCTACGCTTTTTGTCCCCCGTATTTTTGGAACCAGGACCAGGCGCAGAGCCCGATGCTGGTTGTTTAAATATGGGGGAACCCCTGTCCATTTTTTCCCCATATTTCTGCAACCAGGATCGGCTCAAAGAGCCCGAGGCTGGTTTGCCTTAGGAGGGGGGACCCCACGCAATTTTTTTTATCATTTTAAACTATTTTTAAACAAAAAAAAATGTGCACAATGAACCCCAGCACGGATCTCACAGATCCGGCCGTGATTCATTGTGTTAAAGTCGGCAGTGTTTTGCCATTCACTCCCGTAAAACACTGTTAAAAATTACGAATGACATCGACATCGGAAAACACGAAAATGCAGAATACGACAGCTTAGTAAATTAGTCGTAATAAATTCAAATAGTTGCAGTTTTACACTTTCGATGTCATTCGTGATTAATCTCCCACCAAAATGGGAGAATCACGAATCTTAGTAAATTTACCCCAGTGAGTCAGTTTTTCTGATTCCAGCCGTACTGGCTACATAGATTTTCAAAGCCCTGACTACATCCAGTAACTTGGAGTCCTCCAAGTCCCGAGTAGCCGCAGGCACCACAATAGGTTGGTTCAAATGAAACGCTGATACCACCTTAGGGAGAAATTGGGGACGAGTCCTCAATTCTGCCCTGTCCATATGGAAGATCAGATAAGGGCTTTTACATGACAAAGCCTCCAATTCTGACACACGCCTAGCTTAAGCTAAGGCCAATAGCACGACCATTTTCCACGTGAGATATTTTAGCTCCATGGTCTTAAGTTGTTCAAACTAGTGGGATTTCAGGAAATCCAACACAACGTTAAGATCCCAAGGTGCCACTGGAGGCACAAAAGGGGGCTGAATATGCAGCACTCCCTTAAACAAACGTCTGAACTTCAGGCAGTGAAGCCAGTTCTTTTTTAAAGAAAATGGATAGGGCCGAAACCTGGACCTTTATGGACAGCAATTTTAGGCCCATAGTCACCCCTGACTGTAGGAAGTGCAGAAATCGACCCAGCTGGAATTCCTCTGTTGGGGCCTTCCTGGCCTCACACCAAGCAACATATTTCCGCCATATGCGATGATAATGCTGTGCTGTCACATCCTTCCTAGCTTTTATCAGCGTAGGAATCACTTCATCTGGAATGCCCTTTTCCGTTAGGATCCAGCGTTCAACCGCCATGCCGTCAAACGCAGCCACGGTAAGTCTTGGAACAGACAGGGCCCTTGCTGTAACAGGTCCTGTCTGAGAGGCAGAGGCCATGGGTCCTCTGAGATCATTTCTTGTAGTTCTGGGTACCAAGTTCTTTTTGGCCAATCCGGACCGATGAGTATAGTTATTACTCCTCTCTTTCTTACTATCCTCAGTACCTTGGGTATGAGAGGAAGAGGAGGGAACACATAAACCGACTGGTACAACCACGGTGTCACTAGCGCGTCCACAGCTATCGCCTGAGGGTCCCTTGACCTGGCGCAATATTTTTTTAGCTTTTTGTTGAGGCGGGACGCCATCATGTCTACCTGTGGCCGTTCCCAACGGTTTACAATCTGCGTGAAGACTTCTGGATGAAGTTCCCACTCTCCCGGGTGGAGGTCGTGCCTGCTGAGGAAATCTGCTTCCCAGTTGTCCACTCCCGGAATGAACACTGCTGACAGTGCTAGCCAGGGGCGGATCCAGAAGAAAATGATAGGGGGGCACCATGGAAGGGGCAAGTACATTTGCGTGCGGCTTCGGTGCATGTGAGGTGGCGCTTCTTATACAATGCCCACAGTTGTAGCGCTCATTATGCAATGTCCACTGTACTGGTAGTGCCCCTTATATAGACCCCATAGTAGTGGTGTCCCTTATGCAATGCCCATATTGCCCCCAGTAGCAATGTTGCCTGTAGTAATGCCCCCAGTCATTATGCCCCCTGTGGTAATGCCCCTGCATTTATGACCCCAGTAGTTTACCTCCCCCTTTAGTTTAGCCTCCCAGTGGTAATGCCCCCACTAGTTTAGCCACCAGTAGTAATGCCCCCCCTGTAGTTTTCCCCATTGTAGTTTAGCCCCTGTAGTTATGCCCCCCTTATAGTTTAGCCTTCAGTAGTATTGCCCCCAGTAGTTTGGCCCCTGTAGTTATGCCCCCCTGTAGTTTAGCCCCCAAGTAGTAATGCCCCTGTAGTTAAGCAGCCAGTAGTAATGCCCTCCTGTAGTATGCCCCAGTAGTTAGCACCTTTGTAGATGGCCCCCAGTTAATAATGTCCCCCAGTAGTTTGCCCCCAGTAGATGCCACCCAGTAATAATGTCCCCCAGCAGTGTGCCCCCAGTAGGTGCCCCCCAGTAATAATGTCCCCCAGTAGATGTCCCCAGTAATAATGTCCCCCAGCAGTTTGCCCCCAGTAGTTGCCCCCCAGTAATAATGTCCCCCAGTAGATGCTCCCCAGTAATAATGTCCTCCAGTAGTTTGCCCCCAGTAGTAATGCCCCCAATAGATGATCCCCCAGTAGTAATGCCCCCAGTAGATGCCCCCCAGTAATAATGCCCCAGTAGCTGCCCCCAATAGATGACCCAACAGTAGTTATGCCCCAAGTAGATGCCCCTCAGTATAATGCCCCCAGTAGATGTCCCCCAGAAAAAATGTCCCCCATTAGGTGCCCCCAATAGATGACCCCCCAGTAGTAATGCCCCCTGTAGGTGCCCCCCAGTAATAATGCCCCCAGTAGCTGCCCCCAATAGATGACCCCCCCAGTAGTGATGCCCCCAGTTATATGCCCCCTGTAGTAATGCCCCCCCAGTAGTAATGCCCCTTGTTGATGCCCCCAGTAGTAATGTACCCCCGTAGTTTGCCCCCAGTAGATGCCCCCGCTGCATTAAGGAAGAAAAAAGCAATTCTTACCGAGCCCTGTTCCCGCTTCCAGGCCGCTGCAGTTCTCCTCCTGGCGTCCTCTCCTCAGCACTATGAGAGAGACGTCATGACTGACGTCTCTCCCATAGCGCACGGCGCACAGTGACAGCGCCAGAAGCCGGAGCTCAGTATTGAGCTCCGGCTACCGCCGTGCAGGGAGATGGGCACCTGCTGGTAACACAATCTCGCAGGCGCCCGTCATCTCCCTGTGTGGCGCCGATGCCGATGGGGGACGGAACGGGGTAGAGGCCACAAATGACAGGGGGGGCACGGGCCCAAGTGCCCCCCCCTGGATCCGCCACTGGTGCTAGCACGTGATTCTCTGCCCATCGAAGAATCCTTGTGGCTTCTGCCATCGCCATCCTGCTTCTAGTGCCGCCCTGGCGGTTTACATGGGCGACCGCCGTGATGTTGTCTGATTGAATCAGCACAGGTTGGTTTTGAAGCAGGGGCTCTGCTTGACTCAGGGCGTTGTAAATGGCCCTTAGTTCCAGTAGATATATGTGTAGTGAAGTCTCCTGACTTGACCACTGTCCTTGGAAGTTTCTTTCCTGAGTGACTGCCCCCCATCCTCGGAGGTTTGCATCCGTGGTCACCAGGACCCAGTCCTGTATGCCGAACCTGCGGCCCTCGAGAAGATGAGCACTCTGCAGCCACCACAGCAGAGACACCCTGGCCCTTGGGGACAGGGTGATCAACCGATGCATCTGAAGATGCGATCCGGACCATTTGTCCAACAGATCCCACTGAAAGATCCTTGCATGGAACCTGCCGAAGGGAATCTTTCATCATCATCTTTCCCAGGACTCGTGTGCAGTGATGCACCGACACCTGTTTTAATTTCAGGAGGTCCCTGACCAGAGATGACAATTCCTGGGCCTTCTCCACCGGGAGAAATACCTTCTTCTGTTCTGTGTCCACAATCATGCCCAGGAAAAGCAGACGAGTCACAGGAATCAGCTGCGACTTTGGAATATTCAGAATCCAGCCGTGCTGTTGCAACACCTCCTGAGAGAGTGCTACGCTGACCAACAACTGCTCTCTGGACCTCGCCTTTATAAGGAGATCGTCCAAGTACGGGATAATTATAACTCGCTTCTTCTGAAGTAGTATCATCATTTCGGCCATTACCTTGGTAAATACTCTCGGTGCCGTGGACAGACCAAACGGCAACGTCTGGAATTGGTAATGACAGTCCTGTACCACAAACCTGAGGTACTCCTGGTGAGGTGGGTAAATGGGGACATGCAAGTAAGCATCCTTGATGTCCAGCGACACCATAAAATCCCCCTCTTCCAGGCTTGCAATAACCACCCTGAGCGATTCCATTTTGAACTTGAACTTCCTTATATAAGTGTTCAAGGATTTTAAATTCAGAATGGGTCTCACCGAACCGTCTGGTTTCGGTACCACAAACATTGTGGAATAGTAACCCCGTCCCTGATGAAGGAGGGGAACCTTGATTATCACCTGCTGGAGGTACAACTTGTGAATTGCCGCCAGTACTACCTCCCTTTCCCTGGGAGCAGCTGGCAAGGCTGATTTGAGGTAACGGTGAGGGGGAGTCGCCTCGAACTCCAGCTTGTATCCCTGATATACAATTTGTACAGCCCAGAGATCCACCTGTGAGCAAACCCACTGGTTGCTGAAGTTTCGGAGACGCGCCCCCACCGCACCTGGCTCCGCCTGTGGAGCCCCAGCGTCATGCGGTGGACTTAGTGGAAGCGGGGGAGGATTTTTGTTCCTGGGAACTTGCTGCCTGGTGCAGCTTCTTTCCTCTACCCCTGCCTCTGGCCAGAAAGGATGCGCCTCTGACCCGCTTGCCTTTCTGAGGCCAAAAGGACTGCATTTGATAATACGGTGCTTTCTTAGGCTGTGAGGGAACCTGAGGTAAAAAAGTCGACTTCCCAGCTGTTGCTGTGGATACGAGGTCCGAGAGACCGTCCCCAAACAATTCCTCACCCTTATAAGGCAAAACCTCCATGTGTTTTTTAGAATCAGCATCACCTGTCCACTGCCGAGTCCATAATACTCTCCTGGCAGAAATGGACATTGCATTAATTCTCGATGCCAGCAGGCAAATGTCCCTCTGTGCATCCCGCATATATAAGACTACGTCCTTTATATGTTCTATGGTTAACAAAATAGTGTCCCTGTCGAGGGAATCAATGTTGTCTGACAGGGTATCAGTCCATGCTGCTGCAGCACTACACATCCATGCTGAAGCAATAGCAGGTCTCAGCATAGTACCCGACTGTGTATACACAGACTTCAGGATAGCTTCCTGCTTTCTATCCGCAGGCTCCTTTAGGGCGGCCATATCCTGAGACGGCAGTGCCACCCTTTTTGATAAGCGTGTGAGCGCCTTGTCCACCCTAGGGGATGTTTCCCAACGTAACCTGTCCATTAGCGGGAAAGGGTATGCCATCAGTAACCTCTTAGAAATCACTAGTTTCTTATCAGGGGAACTCCAAGCTTCTTCACACAATTCATTTAATTCATCAGATGGGGGAAAAGTCACTGGCTGCTTTTTCTCCCCAAACATAATACCCTTCTTGGTAGTAACCGGGTTAACGTCAGAAATGTGCAATACATTTGTGTCATCATCGTCTACACTGGAGTCAGACTCCGTGTCGACATCTGTGTCTACCATCTGAGCTAGCGGGCGTTTATGAGCCCCTGATGGCCTCTGAGACGCCTGGGCAGGCACAGGCTGAGATCCCGGCTGTCCCAAGGCTGCTGCGTCATCGAACCTTTTATGTAAGGAGTTGATACAGTCGGTTAAGACCTTCCACATATCCATCCAATCAGGTGTCGGCCCCGTCGGGGGCGATACCACACTTATCTGCCTCTGCTCCGCCTCTACGTAACCCTCCTCATCAAACATTTCGACACAGCCGTACCGACACACCGCACACACACAGGGAATGCTCAGACTGAGGACAGGACCCCACAAAGTCCTTTGGGGAGACAGAGAGAGAGTATGCCAGCACACACCACAGCGCTATATAACACAGGGATTCACACTACAAAAAGTGATTTACCCAATAGCTGCTTAATATATATTATTTTGCGCCTAAATTTATGTGCCCCCCCTCTCTTTTTTACCCTTCTTTTATCAGGAATACTGCAGGGCAGAGCCTGGGGAGCTGCTTCCAGTGGAGCTGTGAAGGGAAAATGGCACTGGTGTGCTGAGGAAGAAGGCCCCACCCCCTCAGCGGCGGGTTTCTCCCTGCAGTTTCTGACTGAAAAATGGCGGGGGTTTTACACATATACAGTCACAGATTGTATTATGTGTATTTTTATGCCAAAAGGTATTTTTATTGCTGCCCAGGGCGCCCCCCCTCCCCCCAGCGCCCTGCACCCTACAGTGACCGGAGTGTGTGGTGTGCTGTGGGAGCAATGGCGCACAGCTGCGGTGCTGTGCGCTACCTTAATGAAGACAGGAGTCTTCAGCCGCCGATTTCATCGCTTCTCTTCTGTCTTCTGGCTCTGCAAGGGGGATGGCGGCGCGGCTCCGGGAACGGACGATCGACGTCAGGCCCTGTGTTCGAACCCTCTGGAGCTAATGGTGTCCAGTAGCCTAAGAAGCACAAGCTAGCTGCAAGCAGGTAGGTTTGCTTCTCTCCCCTCAGTCCCACGTAGCAGTGAGTCTGTTGCCAGCAGATCTCACTGAAAATAAAAAAACTAACAAATACTTTATTTCTAGCAAGCTCAGGGGAGCCCACTAGGAGCACCCAGCTCTGGCCGGGCACAGATTCTAACTGAGGTCTGGAGGAGGGGCATAGAGGGAGGAGCCAGTGCACACCAGATAGTACCTAATCTTTCTTTTAGAGTGCCCAGTCTCCTGCGGAGCCCATCTATTCCCCATGGTCCTTACGGAGTTCCCAGCATCCACTAGGACGTCAGAAATGTCTATAAGCACGAGAACATCTCTGCACGTCTTTCTCCGCCAAAAACTACCTATCAAAAGGCTAACACTCTAACAGTCTGTGACATCACCCTGGCCTCAGCTGCATTGTGATGCGGCTGTGATGTCATAATGACAGTTAGGAAGGGGCTGGGGCCTTATTAGGGACAATCTGTGCAGAGAAATTATAAGCTGATAACTGCCAGACATTAATATAATGTTATCACATGAATGTGCTGTTAGCTCACAGATGCTGTATCAGATATCTGAGTATAATCCGGAGCGGGATTTAGACCTCACGGGCCCTAGCCACTTTGGGGCCCCTCTCCCTCATCAAAATCCATAACACTATATGTTTGTTCCTTATTCATGCCCATTATATTATTTGTTGTTTTACCTCCTTATATTCAACTTTTAAAGCTTTAAACATTATACAGGGTGAGTCAAAAGTCGCAGTACACCCCTTGTGTTTCAAAAACTGCAGGAAATGGGAAAACTGAATAACCAGTAGGGTATGGGTGAGGTGGGCTATAACTATGGGGGCATAATATTGTGTCGGGGCATTACTGTGGTGAAAAAATATGGTGTCAGGGGCATTAGTGCAGTGGCATAATATGGTGCCAGGGCATTACTATGGGGTCATAATATGGTGTCAGGGGCATTACTGTGTGGGGCTTAATATGGTGTCGGGCATTACTGTGTGCGGCATAATATGGTGTCAGATGCTTTACTGTGGGGTCATATGTCTCTCACTTGCGAGACCACACTTTTTTTGTGGCACTTTCCATCTGCGCATATTGTCCCATTAAAATGTTTATGCCATAAATGGGCGCGACCCACATAGCATAACTGCATTTTTATGCACCAATTTATGCCCCACCCCTGTGGTAGCTCCACCCACATCACTGCCCACCTCTGTCCTGCCCTATTTCCTTTTTAGCACTAAGTATGAATATATATATATAGATAGATAGATAGATAGATAGATAGATAGATAGATAGATAGATAGATAGATAGATAGATATAGATATTTATTATAGGATTTTAATATCTACTGGTAAATCCTTTTCTCTTAGTCCATAGAGGATGCTGGGGACTCCGTAAGGACCATTGGGTATAGACGGGATCCACAGGAGACATGGGCACGCTATAAGACTTTGAATGGGTGTTAACTGGCTCCTCCCTCTATGCCCCTCCTCCAGACCTCCGTTAGAAAACTGTGCCCAGGGAGAGGGACCTTTCGAGGAAAGAATTTATTGTTTAAACACAGTGAGTGTCATACCAGCTCACACCACGAACATACCGCAGAACGTGGCAATCAATAGAATACCAGCCAACAGCATGAAAAATACACAACCACATGCTGAGAGAATATGCAACACAACCAGTGTGTCAACACAACCAATAATAAAACACTGCCTGCCATGGTAAGCACCACGTCAGCAACAGCCTTACAGAAAGAAACACCACCAGAGTAACTATAACCAAGAACTGCAGACACAGTACGCACTGGGACGGGCGCCCAGCATCCTCTATGGACTAAGAGAAAAGGATTTACCGGTAGGTATTCAAATCCTATTTTCACATACGATCTAGAGGATGCTGGGGACTCCGTAAGGACCATGGGGTTTTTATACCAAAGCTCCAGACCGGGCGGGAGAGTGCGGACGACTCTGCAGCACCGATTTGAGCAACCATGAGGTCCTCAGAAACCAGGGTATCAAATTTGTACAGTTTAGCAAAAGAGTTTGAACCCAACCAAGTAGCCGCTCTGCAAAGTTGAACTGCCGAGACTCCTCGGGCATCCGCCCAAGAAGAGCCCATCTTCCTAGGAGAATGGGTCTCCACCAACAATGGTAACGGCAATCCAGCCGTAGAATGAGCACACCAAATTGTATCACAGATCCAGCGTAAAACAGACTGCATAGATGCAGGTGTCCCAATTATGCTGGGAGCATACTGGACAAGCAGAGCCTCTGTTTCCCCAACCTGAGCCAACGAGGCGTCAAAAATAGTCAAAGTCCCGACGACATCGAGAGCCTTTGAATCAGCCAAAGCTTAAGTAATCACAGGCATCACAATAGGCTGGTTTCTGCGAAACACAGAGCCACCTTCTTTGTAGAACTATTATCCGAGTTCTCAATTCCGCTCTACACATGGAAGATCCAACAGGAGCTCTTGTGAGACAAAGCCGCTACTTCCGACACACGCCTTGCGGACGCCAAATCCAGTAGCATGACCACTCTTCAAGAGAGAAATTTTTAACACAACCTTTCATAAAGGTTCCAAACAGTGTGACACAAGAAAACACAACACCACGTCAAGGTCCCATGGTGCCAATGGCGGCACAACCGGAGGTTGGATGTGCAGTACTGCTTTCACGAAAGTCCGAACTTCCAGAAAGGTGGCCAATTCTTTTTTTTTTCTTTGAGAAAATGTAAAAGACTAAAACTGCACTGAAATGGAGCCTAACTTTAGGCCTGTATCCACAACTGCTTGCAAGGAGAGGAGAAGAACGACCCAGCTGAAAATCTTCCGTAGGAGTCTTCTTGGATTCATACCAAGACACATCTTTACGCCGACTACGGTGGTAAGGTTATGCTGTTACTTCTTTTCTAGCCTGAAGAAATGTGGAAACGACTTCACTGGAAATACCTTTTCTGGCTAGGATATGGCATTCAACCTCCACGCCGTCAAACGCAGTCACGGTAAGTCTTGAAACACTCCCTGATCTTTGTAACAGTTCCTTATGTAGACAAAGCGGTCAGAAATCTTCCATGAGTAATCATGAAAACCTGTAAACCAAGCACTCCTTGGCTAGATCGGAACAATGAGGATCTCATGAACCTTTGTTCGTCTTACGGTTATCCCTTCAGAAAAGGTGAAAACGGAGGGAACACATAGACCGACTGAAAACACCCAAGGTGTCACGAGGGCATCCACTGCCATAGCTTGAGTGTCCCTTGACCTGGAACAATATCCTTGAGGCCTCTCGTTGAGGCGAAATGCCAACATGTCCAATTGAGGTACTCCTCAAAGACTTGTCACTTCTGTGAAAACTTCTTGATGACGACTGTATTTCTCCCGGAAGGAGATTGCAGCTGCAGAGGAAATCTAATTCTCCGTCGTTTACCTCCGGAGTGAAGACCACTAATAAAGCGTTTATCAGTCTTTCCACTCAGCGGCAAATTTTTTGCACCTTCTGCCATTTCCGCTTTGCTCCTTGTTCCGCCTTAGTGGCTTACTTACGCCACTGCTGTTAAGTCGTCCGACAGAAGTAACACGGGCGGACCACGAAAAATATGTTCGTTGAAAATAGCTCTTAAATCAAGAAAGCATAGTACAGACAATCTTCCCAGCTTGACCTTTTCCTCCGGAAATACGTCCCTTGCAAGGACTAATCCCCAGCCTCGGAGATCTGCATGCATTAACACCAGGATCTAATCTTGGATCCGAACTTTCGTCCCTCCAGAAGGTGAGAACCGAGCAGACACCACAGGAGCGACATCCTGGCCAGTAGGATCACATTCCGGTGCAGGTGAGACCCGGACCACATTTCCAACTGGTCCCTTGAAAACACTCTAGCATTTTACCTACTCACCGAAAAGGCCTCTTAGGCCGCACCCCTCCACTTCATAACGGAACATAATGATGGATTGTCATTGCAAAACTGATCCGACTCCGGATCCTCAGACCTATTCCACAGGAAAAACACAGAACCTCAACCGTTCAGTATCTACTCTGATACCCACCCCCGACATATGCGTCGTTGGGAACAACAGCCATTCCCAGTGTTGAAGAACAGTCAGAGAGAAACAACGCCTTGCACCACTTGTTTCTTGACCTCGCTTTAATCAGGAGAGCGTCTTAGTACAGAATAACAATGGCTCCTATTATTGAAAGAAAACCATCATACTGCCATCACTCCGGTGAAATGGCAAATACAATCCTGGATCTCCCGCCAGGTAAACTGAATGCGGAAAACAACGCATTTAAACATCTTATTTTTTTTATTTTTTTAAAAAATAAGGGACAGCAGGACAATGCCTTGAACCTGACGCACCTCTGGTATGGCGTCGCGTACTACCTCCTCTTCCAGAGGGGAAATGGCAAGATCTATTAGAAAATCAGTGAGGGGAACATCTGTAACTCCAGAATGTCCCCCTTTGGATTTTACAAGTAACTCACAGGTCCTGGTCTATTCCCGGACTAACGGAAAAGTAGTAGACGAGTCTCCACCGGAGTGGGGTCCAGTCAGATAGACTAAGAACCATGTGGTGGATGTGGTAGAAACAGAAAACGCCATCCACCTCTGCGAACCTAACAAGGCTGCAGAACACCTACCTTATCACCTTCCATTAAGAAATATATATATCATGTGCATTTCCTTTTCTTACTTGTGCTATCTTATACTCCATACTCCCGTTGGTTGCACCTAACCCCGGGTTTTCTATACCTATCCTATTTTGTCTTGCACTGTAAGTACTGCTTTCTTGTTTGCTCATTTGCTTATGTACTGTGTAACGGGCGCTGCGAATCCCTTGTGGCACCATATAAATAAATAATAATAATGATAATAATAATAATAAAAACTATATACAAATATATATATATATATATATATATATATATATATGAACTTGAAATCCTTTACCAGTCCACTATGGTTACTTTAATATATATATATATATATACACATACACACACATATATACAAATACACACACATAATCACACAGTGTACATATACACTACACTTTGTGTATGTAAAGTAAATGTATCTATACCTTGTGCGTGTGTATAGATAGATAGATAGATAGATAGATAGATAGATAGATAGATAGATAGACAGTTGCTATCAGCGCTAATATTATACTGCAAATCCATGTGTATGTAGCAGAGGGGATTTGGTCATATTTTGATCAGAAAATTTAGGCTTGTAGCATATCTCCCAACATTGTGGTCAATCGAGCGGCAGCAACCGCAAAGGCGCACACATGTGACCTCAAAGGGGGCATAGTCTATGTGAAAGTGGGTGAAGTTTTGCGAACCCCCATTCCCATCACTGTGGGGGGGCGTATAGAGCAGTGATGTGTGCTCTCCCAACTACCCTACTACCATGGGGCACATAGCAGCCCACAGGTGAGACAGCGGAACAGTCCTAGGAAAACGGGACTGTCCCGCTGAATGCAGGATAGTTTGGAGGTATGATGTAGCCCATCGTCAAGGGACCCCAATATTCTGAAAGTCTCTAACCTAGCCTATATACTCAGCACACCATTGCAATGCAGGTATATATACCTTTCACCTACATAGGGGAACATCCATACAGGGCTGGCCTGTGAACCAAACCCAAGAAGGCAATTTATAGCCTTAATTGTACACTGCCATGACAGCACTAGGCAAAATATTTGGAAACAAAACAGAAAAGAAATATGCCCATGCTCGGGTTTACCATATTGTACATGGTACCAGCCAGGGACGTGCAGTCAGGGGAGGCAGGGGAGGCAGTGCCTCCCCTGTCATAATGATTAAAATAATAAAAAGAAGATATTTATAACACAGTCTGTTATAAATATCTTTTTTTATTATTTTAATAATTCCCCCCCCCCCCCGGGCTGCTTGTGAGGGTGGGAGGCAGTGGGAGAGGTGCCTCTCGCTGCGAACATTAAAACTCCGGGCAGCGGGGGGCGGGCAGGGGGCGGGGCGCAGCAATGGGCTGTGAAAGCCCATTGAAAATGAATGGGGAAGCGGCACCTATACTGGTGCCGCAATGACAGGGGCGTGCGATGAATGCACGCCCCTGTCAGTGCCCCAGATGTGATTGGCCCATCGGATCCAGTGCTGGATCCGCTGTCCAATCACCCCCTTCCCGGCTGCAGCAGGCGCCGTGGGCTGTGTGGGCGCCCGCTGCAGCCAGCACCGCTACTATGGGAGAGACGTCATGAGTCATGACGTCTCTCCCATAGTACAGAAGAGACGAGCCAGCGGCGGACGGACGGAGGACGGACGGAGGACAGCGCTGCAGAAGCGGTGAGTATGTGTGTGTGTGTGTGTGTGTTGTTTTTTTTTTGTGTTGGGGCACAGCAAGAGGGGCACAACAACTGGGGGGCACAGCAACTCGGGGGCACAACAACTGGGGGGGCACAGCAACTGGGGGGCACAACAAGGGGCACAGCAAGAGGGGCACAGCAACTGGGGGGCACAACAACAAGTGGCACAGCAAGAGGGGCACAACAACAAGGGGGCACTACAACTGGGGGGTACAGCAACTGGGGGGCACAACAAGTGGCACAGCAAGAGGGGCACAGCAACTGCGGGGCACAACAACAAGGGGCACAGCAACTGGGGGGCACTACAACTGGGGGGCACAGCAACAGGGGCACAGCAACTGGGGGGCACAACAACAAGGAGCACAGCAACAGGGGCACAGCAACTGGGGGGCGCATCAACAAGGGACACAGCAACAGGGGGGTACAACAACAAGGGGCACAGCAACAGGGGCACAGCAACTGGGGGGCACAACCACAAGGGGCACAGCAACAGGGGCACAGCAACAAGGGGCACAGCTATAAGGGGCACAAGTACAAGGGGCACAGCAACTGGGGGGCACAATTACAAGGGGCACAGCAACTGGGGGCACAGCAACTGGGGGGCACAACTACAAGGGGCACAGCAATTGGGGGGCTCAACTACAAGGGGCACAGCAACTGGGGGCACAATTACAGGGGTCACAGCTACTGGGGGCAAAGCGACTGAGGGCACACCGACAGGGGGCACAACTACTTCAGGCACAGCTAGGGGCAAAGCTACAAGGGGCACAGCAACTGGGGTCACAACTACTGGGGGCACAGCGACTGGGGGCACAACTACAAGGGGTCACAACTACTCGGGGCAATGCTACTGGGGGCAAAGCTACTAGGGGTACAGCTACTAGGCTCACAACTATTGGGGGAGCCTGCTCCATCATCCCAGTTAGCAGCAGCCTCTCCCCTGTCTGTGCTAACGTCTTCCCGCATCAGCGAGTGCATAATATTCATTCATTTCTCTCTCTCCTCCTGTGGATTACTTTGTAAGTATAATTTTCATTTTTACAGATACCGGCCCTATTGGATTCTACTGGACAAGTGGACGTGACCGGCGTGGGATGTAGGTAAGTGATCTCTCTCTCATTTTTACAGGAACCACCTATTGGATTCTACTGGACAAGTGGACGTGACCGGCGTGGGATGTAGGTAAGTGATCTCTCTCTCATTTTTACAGGAACCACCTATTGGATTCTACTGGACAAGTGGACGTGACCGGCGTGGGATGTAGGTAAGTGATCTCTCTCTCATTTTTACAGGAACCACCTATTGGATTCTACTGGACAAGTGGACGTGACCGGCGTGGGATGTAGGTAAGTGATCTCTCTCTCATTTTTACAGGAACCACCTATTGGATTCTACTGGACAAGTGGACGTGACCGGCGTGGGATGTAGGTAAGTGATCTCTCTCTCATTTTTACAGGAACCACCTATTGGATTCTACTGGACAAGTGGACGTGACCGGCGTGGGATGTAGGTAAGTGATCTCTCTCTCATTTTTACAGGAACCACCTATTGGATTCTACTGGACAAGTGGACGTGACCGGCGTGGGATGTAGGTAAGTGATCTCTCTCTCATTTTTACAGGAACCACCTATTGGATTCTACTGGACAAGTGGACGTGACCGACGTGGGATGTAGGTAAGTATGTGTGAGTGTGTAAGTGTGTTTGAATACATTTTTACTTTCACGGTGTGTGTGTTGTGTCTTTATTTGGGTATTTTTTCTGTTGTAGAATTACAGGTACCAGCGGGCTCATTATTTCCCCGCATGCTGGCACTTGAGGTTCTCCAAGTACCAGCAAGCGGGGGAGGCTTGCTGGGCCTTTTAGTTCCACAACAAAAAACAATATTCTTTTTTATTCACACTTATGGCTATCAGCCCGGCACCCACCGCCCAGGGGGGCTGGGGACAGCCTCGGGCTTCACCCCTGGCCCTTGGGTGCCTGGAGGGGGGGGACCTCTTGATTTAAGGGGTCCCCACTCCTCCAGGGAACCCCGGCCAGGGGTGACTAGTTGGGGGGGTAATGCCACGGCCGCAGGGACCTACATAAATGTGTCCCCCGGCTGTGGCATTATGTCCCTGGCTAGTGGAGTCCGGTGCTGGTTTTAAAAATACGGGGGACCCCTACATCTTTTGTCCCCCGTATTTTTGGAACCAGGACCGGTCTAAGAGCCCGGTGCTGGTTGTCTAAATACGGGGAACCCCTGTCCAATTTTTTCCCAGTATTTAGACAACCAGGACCAGCTCAAAGAGCCCGAGGCTGGTTATACTAAGGAAGGGGGACCTCACGCATTTTTTTTTTACATTTTTTAACACATTCAGATCCTTCTCCATTAAGTTAATGGAAGCCCTGGACAACAAAATTGCATTCATGTCCTCCTCCCACTCCCTTCCCAAACACTAATTTTAATTTTTTTCTATAAAAATGTACAATATATCACAAGTATGATAAGCAGGCAGGCAGCGGGCATTGGCGGCATCGGACTGAGGTGCAAATTAGTGGCGGAGGGCTGGGTCAGTTGATGGTGGGCTAGTTTGTAAGCCATTGGCGGTGGCTGCAGGCATCGGCTAAGTGGCAGTAGTGGGCATTGGCTCGGCGGCGGTAGGGGTCATCGCCAGGATTTGGCGGACATTATGGCTGTAGTGCCTCACCAGCCTCTGACCTCACCGCACGCCACTGGTACCAGCTGGTGGCCATATTCATGCTATATATGTATACAAAGAAGAATCCATTAGCTGTTGCCGCTAACAATAATATACTACAAATCTGTGTGTATGTAGCAAATTAAACAGAGGGGATTTAGTCATGTTTTGATCAAAACATTTAAGCTTGCAGCCCACGTCAAGGGACCCCAATATTCTGCAAGTCCCTATCCTAGCCTGCTCCGATATGTTACTGGTTGGGGGGCACAATGGAGGTCCAGAGCCCGACAGCAACACCCCCAGGAGGACATCTAATGATGGGAAGAGTCCCAGGGTGACCACAGGATGAATAATCAGGATATTGCTGTGGCTGTTAAGTGCTGTCAAGTCAATGCTGACTCATGATGACTGTATCATGCCATCTCGCTGCTTGTTTTTACTCTTTTTCGTGACCTTCAACTTTTCCAGCGGAGCACAGGGAAGGCAGGAGCTGGGAGCGGAGGCTATAACGCTGGAGCTAGGTGGTGGATCTTACCCTGTGGCATAGGAGTGTGCTGAGCGGCTGCATATCTGGAAGAGATGCTGGAAGAGGAGAGCTGCAGCAGAGAACTACAGCAGCAGCTGTTGGGGATTCTGAAGCAGCATCTGGAAGTTGATCGCTAGGTCTTTCTTCTGTGGTCTGTTTTTGGGACCTGTCCACTTTGGAGGGCCCTGCCAGTAGTGAATGCCAGATGGCATAACAGTAACAATGCTGACAAACCAAGCATGATATTAGCCTCCGCCAAATATCATGCAGCTCTAAAATCCAGAAGGGAGGCGGTACTCATAAGTAGCCCGTTCATCAAACAGAAAGCCACTGGTGATTGGTGCACGCTTGGTCGGTGGTATAACCATAGCAGCCTCCACCTTCTTGTGTGTTTCCTCGTCATCCAGAAAATAAACTTGTTCTTCTGGTGCCGCTCTGTCTTTATTGATGTCCACTGCTGCCGCTTCTTTTGCTGCTGCTGCTGCTGCTGCTGCTGCTTCTTCTTCTGCTGCAGCTTCATTTGCTTCTGCTTCCTCTTCTGTTTTTTCTTCTTCCTGTTGTTCTTCTTCCAGAATGCTCCCACTGCCATTGTCTCCAGCCTCAATATCGGGGTCCAACTTTCTCTCCGACTTTGGTCTCTTCCTAAATGTACAAAAAGAATGAAAAGTACTCAGTAGCAGAACAGAAAAACCATCAGCCCCCTATATCCTAAACGCATTTCACAGTGCAGTGTATAGAGGCACATTATATAACACGGTAGCATAATGTATTACAGTACAGCACAGGAACACAGGGCAGCCTATGATATCACAGTATAGCACAGCAATGCAGGAGTGGTTGTGTTCTACTTTCCACTATATATCCTGCTAAGTGCGCACAAGAGTTCTGATAAAAGGGACAGGTCTGCAAGTTATTGTCACTCTATTGTCTGTGCTAATATAGCATATTACTGTCTGTTAGTGTGTCAGTAAAATCATATTCTCATACGCTGACAGCAGAGTGCCTGTATTAACCCTTTCTGTTATACTGATAATAACTAATACTCCTGTTGTCTACTGTAGGTAAATAAACTGTAACATTGAATGTTATTCAGGTTTATTAGCAAACCAAAAAAGCCCACTAATGGGCAAAATCATGTTGCACTGTGGTTGGGGCAGATGTAACATGTGTAGAGAGAGTTAGATTTGGGTGGGTTGTATTGTTTCTCTGCAGGGTAAATACTGGCTTTTTTATTTTTACACTGCAATGTAGATTTCCATTTGAACACACCCCACCCAAATCCAAATCTCTGCACATGTTACACCTGCCCCACCTGCAGTGCACATGGGGGGGTTATACCGAGATGATCATAGATGTGCTAAATATAGCACAGCTACGATCATTCACACTGAAATGCAGGGGGACGCCCAGCACAGGGCTATCCCACCCCGCATGTCAGTGCTGGTCGCCCCCTGCAGAAGTGCAAAGGCATCGCACAGCTACTCGTCGCTCCCCGGCCCACAGCGGCTGCATGTGACATCACGCAGCCGCTGCGGCCCGCCCCCCGTTCGGTCCGGCCATGCCTGCATTGGCCGGACCACGCCGATGAAACAGCAGCCAAATGCCACCATTCCACCCCCCTGCCCAGCGACCGCCTCTGCCTGTCAATCAGGCAGGGGCGATCGTAGCGGCCCGACGGCGCCACATGCGCAGTCCTGACCCCATCGCACAGCTGCAATAAACTGCAGTGTGCGATTGGGTCAGAATGACCCCCATGGTTTTGCCCATTAGTGGCCTTTTTTGGTTTGCTAACAACTTTGAATAGGGCCCTTTATCTGTAAATGATATCACTGAGTTACCAGATGTAAATGCAGAAGGCCAGCATTACCGCCAATGAGAAGAAGCAGAAACATGTAGCGGCAATCAGCAATCCTGCAAGAAAGAAAGAAGGTTCTGTGAATAAGCGTCATGTCATTTACAGCTGTGTTACACATAGATCAATTCCTTATATGAAACAATTCTGAAAACAGCTTTGTTGTCACTAGTAAGTGCAGAATATGCTGAAGCTCAGCGCATATCATTTCCTAGAAATCCTGCGTTTGCCACTGATGGTGTGTAACCATCACATGTATTTTGGGGAGTAACCTGCGCCCTAACCTGGGAATGCCTCACTGAGTACTCTGCACCTGCTGATATGTTATATTCTGCAGCACATAGCTGACTTATGGGCATAAGTGCAATACTAGGCAAATGATGCCCCAATCTCACCCAGCTGCTGCCAGTGGAAGATGTAACTTACCCCCCTCACACACACAGATGCCGTCCCTGTCCCCACTGATCCCTATTACTAACACATAGCACATATATGTCTGACTTTCATCACTGTTAGTTACCTGTGTCTATAGGAACATAAGGGTCTTCTGTCCCCTGGACACCGGCATGGTCTGCGGAGACACCTAAATCTGTGGCTGATGTAAGGCCACGGAGAGAATAGAGAAGATGAGCAATGTGTATAGTAATGTATAAATAATGAACATTTACTTTGCCTAGTGACGCTGCGACAGGACATTTCCTGTGTGTTATGGGGGACGTGTTTCTGTCTCCTGTTACACAGCTATCTGAGTGTGGTAATGTAAATAATATGGGCGTACACCTGGGGATAGTCTTCCCATAATCTCCACCATCATTGGTTGATCAGCATGTGGGCATTCCAGCTGCTGCAGACAGAGCCGGCCTTAGCTATAGGCAGGCTAGGCATTTGCCTAGGGCATCCAAGCATGTCTAGGGGCATCCAAGTCCCTGCAGTATCTCATGCTGGGAGGGACAGTCTACAAACTAACTGTTACTTTCCAAATGTATTCAATCAGTACTGGTATACACTGCTGTTTACATTTGTCAAATAAAAATGCACACTCTCCCTTAAAGTTCTTTAAATTCCCTCTGACATGCTTGAATGCCCCTGACTTGTGAGACCTCAGACAGACAGCAGAAGCCCGGTAACTGCAATTCCTGGACCTGTGATATTTACACTGACTATATAAGGTTATTACTGGATGGCTCCTTATGATACCACATGTGTATTTGGAAGACTGCTTCACATAAACCTGACATCACCTATACTGCTTGTGCACATGGGGGAGGGGGACCCTGCTATCCTGTGTTCCTTATTCCTGTGCCAACCCCAGATGTCTGCAGGGACATAACATGGGCAGTGTTCTCCTCACACTTTATTTCCTAGTCAGTCCATGCTGTAAAATTCCCATGCCAGGATGGCATACCCTGTGAGGTCACATCCCTTGTACGGGTGCCAGCGCAAGCACGCACCCACCCACCCACCCATCCTGCCACCCCCATCTCACAAAACGCAGGCACAGATCCAGGGAGCTGCATGGGCGTACACACTGACTGCAAGCACACCAGCAAGCAAAAGTAAGTTTTATAAAAAAAGTTACTAGCATTACTAATGTGGGACATATGTGTAAGGTGCATCACTGTGTGGAATTATGTGTATTATGGGCATTACTGTGTGCCATTATGCAGGGTTGAACTGGACCACATGGTAACCCCCCGGTGGGCCCCACTACCTAAGTGTTGCTGGGTCAGATGCAGAACTAGCGGCAGTGCTAGGGGGCACCAGACAAAATTTTGCCTAGGGCATCAAATTGGCTAGGGCCGGCTCTGGCTGCAGAACTACACTTCCCAGCATGTCCTGCCATAGTTTTGCTGTTAAGACATGCTAAAATTGTAACAGGGCATGCTGGGATATGTAGTTCCACACTAGATGGTCTACCACATGTTGCCTACACCTGCTATAGACACAGGTGAGTAGGCCTGTGTAAGTCACACATGTCACCCCAGTACTATTCTCACACAGTATATTTAGTATAACACTCAGTATGTAACTAGCACTATATAGGGTGTGATATAGACAGTATAGTTGTATGTATGTCATGCTTGTAGAGGTCTGTATGTTGTATATTATGTACTGTGCGCCCTTATAAATGCTGAGGTATACTTGTGTCTATGGCTCTATTTGGCTAAATAATATCATTTATTTCTACTTAGTAACAACTCTTACAATAAGGAAGATGGCGCTTACCTTCAGTTGCCACAATAGGTGCTCCCTGACCAGCCGTAATAATGAGAAATATCCACAAAAATGTCTGTAAGCACGAGAACATCTCTGCACGTCTTTCTCCGCCAAAAACTACCTATCAAAAGGCTAAAACTCTAACAGTCTGTGACATCACCCTGGCCTCAGCTGCATTGTGATGCGGCTGTGATGTCATAATGACAGTTAGGAAGGGGCTGGGGCCTTATTAGGGACAATCTGTGCAGAGAAATTATAAGCTGATAACTGCCAGACATTAATATAATGTTATCACATGAATGTGCTGTTAGCTCACAGATGCTGTATCAGATATCTGAGTATAATCCGGAGCGGGATTTAGACCTCACGGGCCCTAGCCACTTTGGGGCCCCTCTCCCTCATCAAAATCCATAACACTATATGTTTGTGCCTTATTCATGCCCATTATATTATTTGTTGTTTTACCTCCTTATATTCAACTTTTAAAGCTTTAAACATTATACAGGGTGAGTCAGAAGTCGCAGTACACCCCTTGTGTTTCAAAAACTGCAGGAAATGGGAAAATTGAATAACCAGTAGGGTATGGCTGAGGTAGGCTATAACTGTGGGCGGCATAATATTGTGTCGGGGCATTACTGTGGTGAAAAAATATGGTGTCAGGGGCATTAGTGCAGTGGCATAATATGGTGCCAGGGAATTACTATGGGGTCATAATATGGTGTCAGGGGCATTACTGCAGGGGCATAATATGGTGTCAGGGGCATTACTGTGTGCGGCATAATATGATGTCAGGGGCATAATATGGTGCCAGGAGCATTACTGTGTGCGGCATAATATGGTGTCAGGGGCATAATATGGTGTCAGGGGCATTACTGTGTGCGGCATAATATGGTGTCTGGGGCATTACTGTGTGCGGCATAATATGATGTCAGGGGCATAATATGGTGTCAGGGGCATTACTGCAGGGGCATAATATGGTGTCAGGGGCATTACTGTGTGCGGCATAATATGATGTCAGGGGCATAATATGGTGTCTGGGGCATTACTGTGTGCGGCATAATATGATGTCAGGGGCATAATATGGTGTCAGGGGCATTACTGTGTGCGGCATAATATGGTGTCTGGGGCATTACTGTGTGCGGCATAATATGATGTCAGGGGCATAATATGTTGTCAGGGGCATTACTGTGTGCGGCATAATATGGTGTCTGGGGCATTACTGTGTGCGGCATAATATGATGTCAGGGGCATAATATGGTGCCAGGAGCATTACTGTGTGCAGCATAATATGGTGTCAGGGGCATTACTGTGTGCGGCATAATATGATGTCAGGGGCATAATATGGTGCCAGGAGCATTACTGTGTGCGGCATAATATGATGTCAGGGGCATAATATGGTGTCAGGGGCATTACTGTGTGCAGCATAATATGATGTCAGGGGCATAATATGGTGTCAGGGGCATTACTGTGTGCGGCATAATATGATGTCAGGGGCATAATATGGTGTCAGGGGCATTACTGTGTGCGGCATAATATGATGTCAGGGGCATAATATGGTGTCAGGGGCATTACTGTGTGCGGCATAATATGATGTCAGGGGCATAATATGGTGTCAGGGGCATTACTGTGTGCGGCATAATATGATGTCAGGGGCATAATATGGTGTCAGGGGCATTACTGTGTGCGGCATAATATGATGTCAGGGGCATAATATGGTGTCAGGGGCATTACTGTGTGCGGCATAATATGATGTCAGGGGCATAATATGGTGCCAGGAGCATTACTGTGTGCAGCATAATATGGTGCCAGGAGCATTACTGTGTGCGGCATAATATGATGTCAGGGGCATAATATGGTGTCAGGGGCATTACTGTGTGCGGCATAATATGATGTCAGGGGCATAATATGGTGTCAGGGGCATTACTGTGTGCGGCATAATATGATGTCAGGGGCATAATATGGTGTCAGGGGCATTACTGTGTGCGGCATAATATGATGTCAGGGGCATAATATGGTGTCAGGGGCATTACTGTGTGCGGCATAATATGATGTCAGGGGCATAATATGGTGTCTGGGGCATTACTGTGTGCGGCATAATATGATGTCAGGGGCATAATATGGTGTCAGGGGCATTACTATGTGCGGCATAATATGATGTCAGGGGCATAATATGGTGTCAGGGGCATTACTGTGTGTGGCATAATATGATGTCAGGGGCATAATATGGTGTCAGGGGCATTACTGTGTGCGGCATAATATGGTGTCAGGAGCATTACTGTGTGTGGCATAATATGATGTCAGGGGCATAATATGGTGTCAGGGGCATTACTGTGTGCGGCATAATATGATGTCAGGGGCATAATATGGTGTCAGGGGCATTACTGTGTGCGGCATAATATGGTGTCAGGGGCATTACTGTGTGTGGCATAATATGATGTCAGGGGCATAATATGGTGTCAGGGGCATTACTGCAGGGGCATAATATGGTGTCAGGGGCATTACTGTGTGCGGCATAATATGATGTCAGGGGCATAATATGGTGTCAGGGGCATTACTGTGTGCGGCATAATATGATGTCAGGGGCATAATATGGTGTCAGGGGCATTACTGTGTGCGGCATAATATGATGTCAGGGGCATAATATGGTGTCTGGGGCATTACTGTGTGCGGCATAATATGATGTCAGGGGCATAATATGGTGTCAGGGGCATTACTGTGTGCGGCATAATATGATGTCAGGGGCATAATATGGTGTCAGGGGCATTACTGTGTGTGGCATAATATGATGTCAGGGGCATAATATGGTGTCAGGGGCATTACTGTGTGCGGCATAATATGGTGTCAGGAGCATTACTGTGTGTGGCATAATATGATGTCAGGGGCATAATATGGTGTCAGGGGCATTACTGTGTGCGGCATAATATGATGTCAGGGGCATAATATGGTGTCAGGGGCATTACTGTGTGCGGCATAATATGGTGTCAGGGGCATTACTGTGTGTGGCATAATATGATGTCAGGGGCATAATATGGTGTCATGGGCATTACTATGTGCGGCATAATATGATGTCAGGGGCATAATATGGTGTCAGGAGCATTACTATGTGCGGCATAATATGGTGTCAGGGGCATAATATGGTGCCAGGAGCATTACTGTGTGTGGCATAATATGATGTCAGGGGCATAATATGGTGTCAGGGGCATTACTGTGTGCGGCATAATATGATGTCAGGGGCATAATATGGTGTCAGGAGCATTACTGTGTGCGGCATAATATGGTGCCAGGAGCATTACTGTGTGCAGCATAATATGGTGTCAGGGGCATTACTGTGTGCGGCATAATATGATGTCAGGGGCATAATATGGTGTCAGGAGCATTACTGTGTGCGGCATAATATGGTGTCAGGGGCATTACTGTGTGCGGCATAATATGATGTCAGGGGCATAATATGGTGTCAGGGGCATTACTGTGTGCGGCATAATATGATGTCAGGGGCATAATATGGTGTCAGGAGCATTACTATGTGCGGCATAATATGATGTCAGGGGCATAATATGGTGCCAGGAGCATTACTGTGTGCGGCATAATATGGTGTCAGGAGCATTACTATGTGCGGCATAATATGATGTCAGGGGCATAATATGGTGCCAGGAGCATTACTGTGTGCGGCATAATATGGTGCCAGGAGCATTACTGTGTGCGGCATAATATGGTGTCAGGGGCATAATATGGTGTCAGGAGCATTACTGTGTGCGGCATAATATGGTGCCAGGAGCATTACTGTGTGCAGCATAATATGGTGTCAGGGGCATTACTGTGTGCGGCATAATATGATGTCAGGGGCATAATATGGTGTCAGGAGCATTACTGTGTGCGGCATAATATGGTGTCAGGGGCATTACTGTGTGCGGCATAATATGATGTCAGGGGCATAATATGGTGTCAGGGGCATTACTGTGTGCGGCATAATATGATGTCAGGGGCATAATATGGTGTCAGGAGCATTACTATGTGCGGCATAATATGATGTCAGGGGCATAATATGGTGCCAGGAGCATTACTGTGTGCGGCATAATATGGTGTCAGGAGCATTACTATGTGCGGCATAATATGATGTCAGGGGCATAATATGGTGCCAGGAGCATTACTGTGTGCGGCATAATATGGTGCCAGGAGCATTACTGTGTGCGGCATAATATGGTGTCAGGGGCATTACTGTGTGCGGCATAATACGGTGTCTGGAGCATTACTATGTGCGGCATAATATGATGTCAGGGGCATAATATGGTGCCAGGAGCATTACTGTGTGCGGCATAATATGGTGTCTGGGGCATTACTATGTGCGGCATAATATGATGTCAGGGGCATAATATGGTGCCAGGAGTATTACTGTGTGCGGCATAATATGATGTCAGGGGCATAATATGGTGTCAGGGGCATTACTGTGTGCGGCATAATATGATGTCAGGGGCATAATATGGTGTCTGGGGCATTACTGTGTGCGGCATAATATGGTGTCAGGGGCATAATATGGTGCCAGGAGCATTACTGTGTGCGGCATATGATGTCAGGGGCATAATATGGTGTCAGGGGCATTACTGTGTGCGGCATAATATGATGTCAGGGGCACAATATGGTGTCTGGGGCATTACTGTGTGCGGCATAATATGATGTCAGGGGCATAATATGGTGCCAGGAGCATTACTGTGTGCGGCATAATATGGTGTCAGGGGCATAATATGGTGCCAGGAGCATTACTGTGTGCGGCATAATATGGTGTCTGGGGCATTACTGTGTGCGGCATAATATGGTGTCAGGGGCATTACTGTGTGTGGCATAATATGATGTCAGGGGCATAATATGATGCCAGGAGTATTACTGTGTGCGGCATAATATGGTGCCAGGAGCATTACTGTGTGCAGCATAATATGGTGTCTGGGGCATTACTGTGTGCGGCATAATTTGATGTCAGGGGCATAATATGGTGCCAGGAGCATTACTGTGTGCGGCATAATATGGTGTCAGGGGCATTACTGTGTGCGGCATAATATGGTGTCAGGGGCATTACTGTGTGCAGCATAATATGGTGTCTGGGGCATTACTGTGTGCGGCATAATATGATGTCAGGGGCATAATATGGTGTCAGGGGCATTACTGTGTGTGGCATAATATGGTGTCAGGGGCATTACTGTGTGCGGCATAATATGGTTTCAGGGGCATTACTGTGTGCAGCATAATATGGTGTCTGGGGCATTACTGTGTGCGGCATAATATGATGTCAGGGGCATAATATGGTGTCAGGGGCATTACTGTGTGCGGCATAATATGATGTCAGGGGCATAATATGGTGTCAGGAGCATTACTGTGTGCGGCATAATATGATGTCAGGGGCATAATATGGTGTCTGGGGCATTACTGTGTGCGGCATAATATGGTGTCAGGGGCATAATATGGTGTCTGGGGCATTACTGTGTGCGGCATAATATGGTGTCTGGGGCATTACTGTGTGCGGCATAATATGATGTCAGGGGCATAATATGGTGTCAGGAGCATTACTGTGTGCGGCATAATATGATGTCAGGGGCATAATATGGTGTCAGGAGCATTACTGTGTGCGGCATAATATGGTGTCTGGGGCATTACTGTGTGCGGCATAATATGGTGTCTGGGGCATTACTGTGTGCGGCATAATATGATGTCAGGGGCATAATATGGTGTCAGGAGCATTACTGTGTGCGGCATAATATGATGTCAGGGGCATAATATGGTGTCAGGAGCATTACTGTGTGCGGCATAATATGGTGTCAGGGGCATTACTGTGTGCGGCATAATATGATGTCAGGGGCATAATATGGTGTCAGGAGCATTACTGTGTGCGGCATAATATGGTGTCAGGGGCATTACTGTGTGCGGCATAATATGATGTCAGGGGCATAATATGGTGTCAGGGGCATTACTGCAGGGGCATAATATGGTGTCAGGGGCATTACTGTGTGCGGCATAATATGATGTCAGGGGCATAATATGGTGTCAGGAGCATTACTATGTGCGGCATAATATGATGTCAGGGGCATAATATGGTGCCAGGAGCATTACTGTGTGCGGCATAATATGGTGTCAGGAGCATTACTATGTGCGGCATAATATGGTGTCAGGAGCATTACTATGTGCGGCATAATATGATGTCAGGGGCATAATATGGTGCCAGGAGCATTACTGTGTGCGGCATAATATGGTGCCAGGAGCATTACTGTGTGCGGCATAATATGGTGTCAGGGGCATTACTGTGTGCGGCATAATACGGTGTCTGGAGCATTACTATGTGCGGCATAATATGATGTCAGGGGCATAATATGGTGCCAGGAGCATTACTGTGTGCGGCATAATATGGTGTCTGGGGCATTACTATGTGCGGCATAATATGATGTCAGGGGCATAATATGGTGCCAGGAGTATTACTGTGTGCGGCATAATATGATGTCAGGGGCATAATATGGTGTCAGGGGCATTACTGTGTGCGGCATAATATGATGTCAGCGGCATAATATGGTGTCTGGGGCATTACTGTGTGCGGCATAATATGGTGTCAGGGGCATAATATGGTGCCAGGAGCATTACTGTGTGCGGCATATGATGTCAGGGGCATAATATGGTGTCAGGGGCATTACTGTGTGCGGCATAATATGATGTCAGGGGCACAATATGGTGTCTGGGGCATTACTGTGTGCGGCATAATATGATGTCAGGGGCATAATATGGTGCCAGGAGCATTACTGTGTGCGGCATAATATGGTGTCAGGGGCATAATATGGTGCCAGGAGCATTACTGTGTGCGGCATAATATGGTGTCTGGGGCATTACTGTGTGCGGCATAATATGGTGTCAGGGGCATTACTGTGTGTGGCATAATATGATGTCAGGGGCATAATATGATGCCAGGAGTATTACTGTGTGCGGCATAATATGATGTCAGGGGCATAATATGGTGCCAGGAGCATTACTGTGTGCGGCATAATATGGTGTCAGGGGCATTACTGTGTGCGGCATAATATGGTGTCAGGGGCATTACTGTGTGCAGCATAATATGGTGTCTGGGGCATTACTGTGTGCGGCATAATATGATGTCAGGGGCATAATATGGTGCCAGGAGCATTACTGTGTGCGGCATAATATGGTGTCAGGGGCATTACTGTGTGCGGCATAATATGGTGTCAGGGGCATTACTGTGTGCGGCATAATATGATGTCAGGGGCATAATATGGTGCCAGGAGCATTACTGTGTGCGGCATAATATGATGTCAGGGGCATAATATGGTGTCAGGGGCATTACTGTGTGCGGCATAATATGATGTCAGGGGCATAATATGGTGTCAGGGGCACTACTGTGTGCGGCATAATATGGTGCCAGGAGCATTACTGTGTGCGGCATAATATGATGTCAGGGGCATAATATGGTGTCAGGGGCATTACTGTGTGCGGCATAATATGATGTCAGGGGCACAATATGGTGTCAGGGGCATTACTGTGTGTGGCATAATATGATGTCAGGGGCATAATATGATGCCAGGAGTATTACTGTGTGCGGCATAATATGGTGCCAGGAGCATTACTGTGTGCAGCATAATATGGTGTCTGGGGCATTACTGTGTGCGGCATAATATGATGTCAGGGGCATAATATGGTGCCAGGAGCATTACTGTGTGCGGCTTAATATGATGTCAGGGGCATAATATGGTGTCAGGGGCATTACTGTGTGCAGCATAATATGGTGTCAGGGGCATAATATGGTGCCAGGAGCATTACTGTGTGCGGCATAATATGGTGTCAGGGGCATTACTGTGTGCGGCATAATATGATGTCAGGGGCATAATATGGTGTCAGGAGCATTACTGTGTGCGGCATAATATGGTGTCAGGGGCATTACTGTGTGCAGCATAATATGATGTCAGGGGCATAATATGGTGTCAGGGGCATTACTGCAGGGGCATAATATGGTGTCAGGGGCATTACTGTGTGCGGCATAATATGATGTCAGGGGCATAATATGGTGTCAGGAGCATTACTGTGTGCGGCATAATATGATGTCAGGGGCATAATATGGTGTCAGGGGCATTACTATGTGCGGCATAATATGATGTCAGGGGCATAATATGGTGCCAGGAGCATTACTGTGTGCGGCATAATATGGTGTCAGGAGCATTACTATGTGCGGCATAATATGATGTCAGGGGCATAATATGGTGCCAGGAGCATTACTGTGTGCGGCATAATATGGTGCCAGGAGCATTACTGTGTGCGGCATAATATGGTGTCAGGGGCATTACTGTGTGCGGCATAATACGGTGTCTGGAGCATTACTATGTGCGGCATAATATGATGTCAGGGGCATAATATGGTGCCAGGAGCATTACTGTGTGCGGCATAATATGGTGTCTGGGGCATTACTATGTGCGGCATAATATGATGTCAGGGGCATAATATGGTGCCAGGAGTATTACTGTGTGCGGCATAATATGATGTCAGGGGCATAATATGGTGTCAGGGGCATTACTGTGTGCGGCACAATATGATGTCAGGGGCATAATATGGTGTCTGGGGCATTACTGTGTGCGGCATAATATGGTGTCAGGGGCATAATATGGTGCCAGGAGCATTACTGTGTGCGGCATATGATGTCAGGGGCATAATATGGTGTCAGGGGCATTACTGTGTGCGGCATAATATGATGTCAGGGGCACAATATGGTGTCTGGGGCATTACTGTGTGCGGCATAATATGATGTCAGGGGCATAATATGGTGCCAGGAGCATTACTGTGTGCGGCATAATATGGTGTCAGGGGCATAATATGGTGCCAGGAGCATTACTGTGTGCGGCATAATATGGTGTCTGGGGCATTACTGTGTGCGGCATAATATGGTGTCAGGGGCATTACTGTGTGTGGCATAATATGATGTCAGGGGCATAATATGATGCCAGGAGTATTACTGTGTGCGGCATAATATGGTGCCAGGAGCATTACTGTGTGCCGCATAATATGGTGTCTGGGGCATTACTGTGTGCGGCATAATATGATGTCAGGGGCATAATATGGTGCCAGGAGCATTACTGTGTGCGGCATAATATGGTGTCAGGGGCATTACTGTGTGCGGCATAATATGGTGTCAGGGGCATTACTGTGTGCAGCATAATATGGTGTCTGGGGCATTACTGTGTGCGGCATAATATGATGTCAGGGGCATAATATGGTGCCAGGAGCATTACTGTGTGCGGCATAATATGGTGTCAGGGGCATTACTGTGTGCGGCATAATATGGTGTCAGGGGCATTACTGTGTGCGGCATAATATGATGTCAGGGGCATAATATGGTGCCAGGAGCATTACTGTGTGTGGCATAATATGATGTCAGGGGCATAATATGGTGTCAGGGGCATTACTGTGTGCGGCATAATATGATGTCAGGGGCATAATATGGTGTCAGGGGCATTACTGTGTGCGGCATAATATGGTGCCAGGAGCATTACTGTGTGCGGCATAATATGATGTCAGGGGCATAATATGGTGTCAGGGGCATTACTGTGTGCGGCATAATATGATGTCAGGGGCACAATATGGTGTCTGGGGCATTACTGTGTGCGGCATAATATGATGTCAGGGGCATAATATGGTGCCAGGAGCATTACTGTGTGCGGCATAATATGGTGTCAGGGGCATAATATGGTGCCAGGAGCATTACTGTGTGCGGCATAATATGGTGTCTGGGGCATTACTGTGTGCGGCATAATATGGTGTCAGGGGCATTACTGTGTGTGGCATAATATGATGTCAGGGGCATAATATGATGCCAGGAGTATTACTGTGTGCGGCATAATATGGTGCCAGGAGCATTACTGTGTGCAGCATAATATGGTGTCTGGGGCATTACTGTGTGCGGCATAATATGATGTCAGGGGCATAATATGGTGCCAGGAGCATTACTGTGTGCGGCATAATATGATGTCAGGGGCATAATATGGTGTCAGGGGCATTACTGTGTGCAGCATAATATGGTGTCTGGGGCATTACTGTGTGCGGCATAATATGATGTCAGGGGCATAATATGGTGCCAGGAGCATTACTGTGTGCGGCATAATATGGTGTCAGGGGCATTACTGTGTGCGGCATAATATGGTGTCAGGGGCATTACTGTGTGCAGCATAATATGGTGTCTGGGGCATTACTGTGTGCGGCATAATATGATGTCAGGGGCATAATATGGTGCCAGGAGCATTACTGTGTGCGGCATAATATGGTGTCAGGGGCATTACTGTGTGCGGCATAATATGGTGTCAGGGGCATTACTGTGTGCGGCATAATATGATGTCAGGGGCATAATATGGTGCCAGGAGCATTACTGTGTGCGGCATAATATGGTGTCAGGGGCATAATATGGTGCCAGGAGCATTACTGTGTGCGGCATAATATGGTGTCAGGGGCATTACTGTGTGCGGCATAATATGGTGTCAGGGGCATAATATGGTGCCAGGGGCATTACTGTGTGCGGCATAATATGGTGTCAGGGGCATTACTGTGTGCGGCATAATATGGTGTCAGGGGCATTACTGTGTGCGGCATAATATGGTGTCAGGAGCATTACTGTGTGCGGCATAATATGGTGTCAGGAGCATTACTGTGTGCGGCATAATATGGTGTCAGGAGCATTACTGTGTGCGGCATAATATGGTGTCAGGAGCATTACTGTGTGCGGCATAATATGGTGTCAGGGGCATTACTGTGTGCAGCTTAATATGGTGTCAGTTGCTTTACTGTGGGGTCATATTATGTTCCTCACTTGCGAGGCCACCCTTTTTTTGTGGCACTTTCCATCTGCGCATATTGGGGGTCATTCCGAGTTGATCGTAGCTGTGCTAAATTTAGCACAACTATGATCATGTTCCCTGACATGCGGGGGGACACCCAGCACAGGGCTAGTCCGCCCCGCATGTCAGTCCAGCCCCCCTCCCGCACAAATACAAACGCATCGCACAGTGGTGATGCCTTTGTATTTGAGGAGTAACTCCCGGCCAGCGCAGCTCCTGCGGCGGGCCGGGAGTTGTTAGTCGCTCCCGCTGGCCGTAGCGGCTACGTGAGACGTCACGCAGCCCCCGTGGCTCACCCCCCAACGTATATATACATACAAAATAAATACACACACACTTTCTCTCTCCCACTCACTCTCCCTCATCTTATCTATCAGAGGCTGTAGCAGCCTGGTTCCATGTAGCTCCGACACCTCTGTTTCATGTAGCTCCTCCCGCTTTTCTTGACCGAGCTTGGCACTGTCACATGAGAGGGTAGAGTATGCTGCAAGCTTCAATTGAAAAAAACTCTGCCAAAATGGCCACAGCCAGGGCCGGTGCTAGGGTGTTCGGCGCTGCCATGCAAACTATAAATTTGTGCCCTCCCATATTCCTTTGGCGAGCGCCGGAAAGAGGGTTGTGGTCTCACAAGTAAGGGAACAGTAGTACCCCCATTTAAAATTACGCCACAATGTAGCACAATCTTATTAATCTTATACGTAATGCCCCACCCGTAGTAGTAGCGTCCTTATACGTAATACCTCACCCGTAGTAGTAGCGTCCTTATATGTAATGCACCCCAGTAGTAGTAGCATCCTTATACATAATGCCCCCCCAGTAGTAGTAGCATCCTTATACATAATGCCCCCCTGTAGTAGTAGTGTCCTTATACATAATGCACCCCCGTAGTAGTAGTGTCCTTATACATAATGCCCCCCCAGTAGTAGTAGCATCCTTATACATAATGCACCCACAGTAGTAGTAGCGTCCTTGTACGTAGTGCACCCCCAGTAGTAGACGCGTCCTTATACGTAATACCCCCCATAGTAGTAGTAGCGTCCTTATAGGTAGTGCACCCCCAGTAGTATTAGCGTCCTTATAGGTAGTGCACCCCCAGTAGTATTAGCATCCTTATACGTAATGCCATCTCAGTAGTAGTAGCGTTCTTATACGTAATGCGCCCCCAGTAGTAGCACCGTCCTTATACATAATGCCCCCCGCAGTACTAGCATCCTTATACGTAATGCCCTCCTCCCAGTAGTAATAGCATTGTTATACGTAATGCCCTCCTGGTAATAGTAGCGTCCTTATACATAATGCCCCCAAGTAGTAGTATCGTCCTTATATGTAATGCCCCCCCAGTAGTAGTAGCAGCGTCCTTATACGTAGTGCACCCCCAGTAGTAGTATCGTCCTTATAGGTAATGCCCCCCCAGTAGTAGTAGCGTTCTTATACGTAGTGCACCCCAGTAGTAGTATCGTCCTTATACGTAATGCCCCCAGCCCCATTAGTAGTAGCATCCTTACACGTAATGGCCCCCCCAGTAATAGCGTTGTTACAAGTAATGCCCCCCTGTAGTAATAGCGTCCTTATACGTAATGCCCCCCCAGTAGTGGCGTCCATAGAGCGCGCGCACAAACATACCTCACGTACACACACACACAATTCACACACACATACACACCCACCATAGACACACACTTCTCTCTCACCCTCCACTTACCTAATCCAGTCTCTCTCTGTACAGCAGCCAGGTCCATGTAGCTCCGCCCCCTTATGTCCCATTTAGCCACGCCCCCTACCGTCCCGTGTAGCTCCACCTCCTTCTGTCCTGTACTCGGCTCTCTCACATAGATGAGATGAGGTGAGGGGAGGGAGGAGGCGTTTCATGCTGCAGGTGTCCGCTGCCAGTGCCTGTCATACAGTGACAGACACAGCAGTGGCAGCAGCAGCAGCAGGAGGGGGACAGGACGGCGCAGCAGGGAAGGGATGTAGAGCAGGGGAAGCACCTATCCATCCCAGCGCCTCCCTGCACTGCATCCCTTCGCTGAGCGGATAACGCCGGGCCTGGCCACAGCCTTAGAGGAGACAGCTATTAAACTTACTAGAGGAGCCTCCTCTAGCATCTTTAATGACTGTCTCCTCTGTGGCGGTGGCCATTTTTGGAGTGATGTTTACAATAGAAGCTTGCAGCGTCCTCTCCCCCTCCTTTGCAAGAGGTGTGGAGCATTAGGTCGATACAGAGGCGGAACTACCGGCAGTGCAGGCAGTGCACTGCACTGGGGCCCGCCTCTGTCCAGGGGCCCAAGCATGTAATGAGTCAAACTGACTCATTACATGCCGCTGTGCGCTGCGGGCAACCGCTGCCCGCAGCGCACAGCCGCCCGGCGAAGAGAGGAGAGGAGAGGAGCAGCGGTACTACAGACGGGGGAAGGAGGAGGAGGGAGGCTGAGAAGGGAGCCACAGCAGCGCTTTGTTACTGGTGGAGGCGCTGCTGCTGCTGCCCCTCTGCTTCCCTATAGGCTGTCTTCCGAGAACAGCCTATAGGGAAGCAGAGGGGCAGCAGCAGCAGCGCCTCCACCAGTAACACAGCGCTGCTGCGGCTCCCTCCTTCACCTCCGTCCTCCTTCTTCTCTACAGCCCGGGAATCGTCAGACGCTGCACCGAGGAGCCTGAGCCAGCGGAGAGGGTAAGTATAATTCTTCTTTCTTTCTTTCTTTCTTTCTTTCTTTCTTTCTTTCTTTCTTTCTTTCTTTCTTTCTTTCCTTCTTTCCTTCTTTCTTTCCTTCTTTCCTTCTTTCTTGTTCCTGCCTGCCGCACTGTGTAAAAATGGGGGACTACCTGCTGCACTGTGTAAAAAGGGGGGCATACCTGCCGCAATGTGTAAAAATGGGGGACTACCTGCTGCACTGTGTAAAAAGGGGGGCATACCTGCCGCAATGTGTAAAAAGGGGGGACTACCTGCCGCAATGTGTAAAAAGGGGGGCATACCTGCCGCAATGTGTAAAAAGGGGGGACTGCCTGCAGCAATGTGTAAAAAGGGGGGACTGCCTGCCGCAATGTGTAAAAAGGGGGGACTGCCTGCCGCAATGTGTAAAAAGGGGGGACTGCCTGCCGCAATGTGTAAAAAGGGGGAATCAGCCTGCCGCAATGTGTAAAAATGGGGGACTGCCTGCCGCTATGTGTAAAAAGGGGTAATCTGCCCGACGCAATGTGTAAAAAGGGGAATCTGCCTGCCGTAATGTGTAAAAAAGGGGGACTGCCTGACGCTATGTGTAAAACAGGGGGACTGCCTGACGCTATGTGTAAAAATGGGGAATCTGCCTGCTGCTATGTGTAAAAATGGGGAATCTGCCTGCCGTAATGTGTAAAAATGGGGACGCTGTCTGCCGTAATGTGTAACAAGGGCACGCTGTCTGCCGTAATGTGTAACAAGGGCACGCGGTCTGCCGTAATGTGTAACAAGGGCACGCTGTCTGCCGTAATGTGTAAAAATGGGGACGCTGTCTGCCGTAATGTGTAACAAGGGCACGCTGTCTGCCGTAATGTGTAACAAGGGCACGCTGTCTGCCGTAATGTGTAACAAGGGCACGCGGTCTGCCGTAATGTGTAACAAGGGCACGCTGTCTGCCGTAATGTGTAAAAAGGGCACGCTGTCTGCCGCTATGTGTAACAAGGGCACGCTGTCTGCTGTAATGTGTAAAAAGGGCACGCTGTCTGCCGTAATGTGTAACAAGGGCACGCTGTCTGCCGTAATGTGTAACAAGGGCACGCGGTCTGCCGTTATGTGTAAAAAGGGCACGCTGTCTGCTGTAATGTGTAAAAAGAGGAATCTGTTTGCTGTAAGGTGTAAAAGGGTCTCTACCTGGTGTAGTGGTGCTACTGTGCGGCGTAATTTGAATAATGGAGACTACTGTGTTGGTATTATTTTGTGGCCACACCCCTTCCCCACGAAGCCACGCCACTATGTATTTTTGCGCGCGCCTACGGCGCGCACTGCCCCTGGGGTGGACTTGGATGGGGGGGGGGGGGGGGGGGCACAGCATTTTGTCGCACCTGGGCCCACCGCTTGCTTGTTCCGCCACTGGGTCGATATACATTGGATCGACCACTGAAGATCGACACATTCATTATGTCGACATGTTCATTATGTCGACATGTACAAGGTCGACATAGAAAAAAGGTCGACATGAGTTTTTGACTGTTTTGGTGTAGTTTTCTTCGTAAAGTAATGGGGAACCCCAATTGGTGCACCGCGTCCCCTCGCATGGCTCATGAAGGTACCTCGCTCCGCTGCAGCTGCGCTCAGCACAGGTTACCATTTCCAATTGTAGTCCACATGGATCATTAAGTATGAAAAAGGTAAAAATATGGGAAAAACACTCATGTCGAATTTTTTTTGTCGACCTAGTAGATGTTGACCTAATGACCATGTCGAGCTAATGCATGTGGACCTTCAGTGGTCGATCAATGTATGTCGACCTAATGCTTGTCAACCTAACGACCACTTCCCCTTTGCAAGTGCCAGAACTCGGTAATGAAAAATGGGCAGAGCATCGTGGCGGGCGGATGGTGGTATGAGCAGTCCGGGCCCTCTCCACTGTCAGAGAGGCTGGTCTCGGGACATCTGAGCCCGCAACACCCCCTGATAGTGGGCCTGCTTGTAGCATACCTCCCAAAATTGTGGTCAATGGAGCGGGAACAACCGCAAAGGTGCGCACATGTGACCGCAAAGGGGACATAGCCTATGTGAAAGTGGGTGGAGTTTTGTCAACCCCCATTCTCATCACTGTGGGGGGGCGTATAGAGCAGTGGTGTGTGCTCTCCCAACTACCCTACCACCATGGGGCACATAGCAGCCCACAGGTGAGACAGCGGGACAGTCCTAGGAAAACAGGACTGTATCACTGAATGCAGGATAGTTTGGCGGTATGTTGTATCCCATCGTCAAGGGACACCAATATTCTGAAAGTCCCTCACCAAGCCTACATGCTCAGCACGCCATTGCAATGCAGGTAAATGTACCTTCCACCTACATAGGGGAACATCCATACAGGGCTGGCCTGTGAACCAAACCCAAGAAGGCAATTTATAGCCTTAATTGTACACTGCCATGACAGCACTAGGCAAATAAAACAGAGGGGATTTGGTCATGTTTTGATCAAAACATTTAAGCTTGCAGCCCATGTCAAGAGACCCCAATATTCTGCAAGTCCCTATCCTAGCCTGCTCTGATATGTTACTGTGGGGGGCACTATGGAGGTCCAGAGCCCAACAGCAACACACCCAGGAGGACATCTAATGATGGGAAGAGTATCAGGGTGGCCACAGGATGAATTATCAGGATATTGGTGTGGCTGTTGTTAAGTTCCGTCAAGTCAATGTTGACTCATGATGACCCTGTGGACAGCTGTCTTGAACAAATTTAGAACTTAAGTTAAGCGGCTCAGTGTTTATAGTCTGGTGTCTATAGTTGTTGTGACTGTATCATGCTATCTCGCTGCTGGTTTTCCTCTTTTTCTTGACCTTCAACTTTTCAGCGGAGCACAGGGAAGGCAGGAACTAAAAGCCCATATAGATGGGAGAGATGTGTGCTGAGCGAACCGCTCAGCACACATCTCACCCACTGCTTAGCACAGCGCGATGTGTGCTGAGCAATGCGGGGGAGGTCGGGGAGCCGCTCATTTCACCCAGCGGGTAAAATGAGCAACGTGCTAGATTGGCCTGCATGCATGCTCCCACTCCATTGTCTAGCACCGGTGATAGCGATGTGCGGGGCCGCGCATCGCTATTGCTGTGGGGGTATACACGAGTGATCTGTGCTTAAAATCTAAGCAATCTAGTCATATGGATTAGATTTTAAGCATGGATCTCTCCGTGAGTACCCCCCTTAAGAGTGGAGCACAGGGAAGGCAGGAGCTGGGAGCGGAGGCTATAACGCTGGAGCTAGGTGGTGGATCTTACCCTGTGGCATAGGAGTGTGCTGAGCGGCTCACACTTCCCTATGGGAGCTGCCTGCATATCTGGAAGAGATGCTGGAAGAGGAGAGCTGCAGCAGAGAACTACAGCAGCAGCTGTTGGGGATTCTGAAGCAGCATCTGGAAGTTGATCGCTAGGTCTTTCTTCTGTGGTCTGTTTTTGGGACCTGTCCACTTTGGAGGGCCCTGCCAGTAGTGAATGCCAGATGGCATAACAGTAACAATGCTGACAAACCAAGCATGATATTAGCCTCCTCCAAATATCATGCAGCTCAAAAATCCAGAAGGGAGGCGGTACTCATAAGTAGCCCGTTCATCAAACAGAAAGCCGCTGGTGATTGGTGCACACTGGGGCGGTGGTATAACCATAGCAGCCTCCACCTTCTTGTGTGTTTCCTCGTCATCCAAAAAATAAACTTGTTCTTCTGGTGCCGCTCTGTCTTTATTGATGTCCACTGCTGCTTCCTCTCCTGCTGCTGCTTCTTCTTTTTCTTCTGCTTCTTCTTCTGCTTTTTCTTCTTCCTGTTGTTCTTCTTCCAGAATGCTCCAACTGCCATTGTCTCCAGCCTCAATATCGGGGTCCGACTTTCTCTCCGACTTTGGTCTCTTCCTAAATGTACAAAAAGAATGAAAAGTACTCAGTAGCAGAACAGAAAAACCATTAGCCCCCTATATCCTAAACGCATTTCACAGTGCAGTGTATAGAGGCACATTATATAACATGGGGCAGATGTAACATGTGCAGAGAGAGTTAGATTTGGGTGGATTATATTGTTTCTGTACAGGGAAAATACTGGCTGCTTTTTTTTTTACACTGTAATTTAGATCTCTGTTTGAACACAACCCACCCAAATCTAACTCTCTCTGCACATGTAACACCTGCCCCACCTGCAGTGCACATGGGGGGTAATTCCAAGTTGATCGCAACAGAAACTTTTTTAGCAGTTGGGCAAAACCATGTGAACTGCAGGGGAGGCAGATATAACATTTGCAGAGAGAGTTAGATTTGGGTGGGTTATTTTGTTTCTGTGCAGGGTAAATACTGGCTGCTTTATTTTTACACTGCAATTTAGATTGCAGATTGAACACACCACACCTAAATCTAACTCTCTCTGCACATGTTACACCTGCCCCACCTGCAGTGCACATGGTTTTGCCCATTAGTGGGCTTTTTTGGTTTGCTAACAACTTTGAATAGGGCCCTTTATCTGTAAATGATATCACTGACTTACCAGATGTAAATGCAGAAGGCCAGCATTACCGCCAATGAGAAGAAGCAGAAACATGTAGCGGCAATCAGCAATCCTGCAAGAAAGAAAGAAGGTTCTGTGAATAAGCGTCATGTCATTTACAGCCGTGTTACACGTGGATCAATTCCTTATATGAAACAATTCTGAAAACAGCTTTGTTGTCACTAGTAAGTGCAGAATATGCTGAAGCTCAGCGCATATCATTTCCTAGAAATCCTGCATTTGCCCCTGATGGTGTGTAACCGTCACATGTATTTTGAGGAGTAACCTGCGCCCTAACCTGGGAATGCCTCACTGAGTACTCTGCACCTGCTGATATGTTATATTCTGCAGCACAAAGCTGACTTATGGGCATAAGTGCAATACTAGGCAAATGATGCCCCAATCTCACCCAGCTGCTGCCAGCGGAAGATGTCACTGATCCTTATTACTAACACATAGCACATATATGTCTGACTTTCATCACTGTTAGTTACCTGTGTCTGTAGGAACATAAGGGTCTTCTGTCCCTTGGACACCGGCATGGTCTGCGGAGACACCTACATGTGTGGCTGATGTAAGGCCACAGAGAGAATAGAGAAGATTAGCAATGTGTAGGAAGATGGCACTTACCTTCAGTTGCCACAATAGGTGCTCCCTGACCTGCTGTAATAATGAGAAATATCATCAAAAATGTCTGTAAGTATGAGAACATCTCTGCACGTCTTTCTCCGACAAAAACTACCTATCGAAAGCAGAGGCGTAACTAAGGGGGGTCGAGCAGGGCATGTGCCCTGGGCACCGTGGCAGGCCCAGCAGAAGGGGGTGCCACTGGCCAGGGCATTGTACCTGCTCGCCTGCCCGCCTCCATCAATGTAACATAGTAACATAGTATCTGAGGTTGAAAAAAGGCAATTGTCCAACGAGTTCAACCTATTTGTGGTGTCCTATGCATGATGATTTGACTAAAATTTCTGACTGATGCTGCCGTCAGCCATTGCATTTTTATCCCTATTTATAGTAACTATAATGCATGACTATGCACCATACCCCTGGATATCCTTATCCAATAGGAATTTATCTAACCCATTCTTAAAGGTGTTGACAGATTCTGCCATTACAACTCCCTCGGGCAGGGAATTCCAAACACGTATTGTCCTTACCGTGAAAAAGCCTTTACGCTGTATTGTGCGGAATCTCCTCTCCTCTAACCTGAGCGAGTGTCCACGAGTCCTCTGTGTTGATCTAACCAAAAACAGGTCCCGCGCAAGCTCTATGTATTGTCCCCTTATGTATTTGTAGATGTTGATCATATCCCCTCTTAGTCTCCGCTTTTCCAATGTAAACATGCCTAGTCTTTCAAGCCTTTCCTTGTATTCCATCGTCTCCATGCCCTTAATTAGTTTGGTCGCCCTCCTCTGTACCTTTTCAAGCTGCTGATGCCGGCTGCCTGCTCTGTGACAATGAGCAGCAGAAGCAGAGAGTAACCTGCTGACAGTAGGGGTCAGAGGAGCATGTGCTGAGCCCCGATTGGTGGAACCCAGCACATGCTCATATGACCCGAGTAGGGGGCGGGGCTACAGCAGCATCTTCTACAGCTCTTCTCCTGGGCCCTGGCTGGCAGCGTGGAAGAGGAGGGAGCAGCAGCTGGAGGCTACAAGTCATCAAGGTGAGGGCACCTGTGTGTGTGTTTGTGTGACCCTGCCTGCATGTGTCTCCATGTCCCTCCCCCCCACCAGTGTGTTTTTCCATATGTACATATAGTTTGTGTAATCCCGTACCACTATAATTTTCTTGTGTATACAGTTCAAATGTATTGTGGTACCTTCAGAGTTGCTGAAAATATTTTGGGTTTTCTCGACCCTATATGACCCTGTACGCAGGTGCCCTCCAAATGCTTTTGAGTCCTGGACTCGTATGAAGCTACCAAAGAAGAAAGAAGCATTTTCTTGGATGCACTCAACCACTAATTGTTTACTTAAAATGTCTATTCTTTATCGGATATACATTAAAAATGTAAGGAATTGGTGAAATATTAAAATATAGTGTGAATAAGAAAATCAGAATGTGATAATAAAAACTACTCATTTCGGAATGGTGATCCCTCAAAGTGTTAACTCAATAAAGGCTATATTGCCTGTAACATAGTATGCGTGTCTTTTGTTAGTGTTGTCCTATAAACTGCTTTTTAATGATTACAACAGGCTGGCAGTATTATTGCTTATCCTTTTGCAACAATTTCAAGTATGCTCTTATACAATGTAGCTACTATTGCTATTCTTATAAATTGTAGCTAATAAATGTTGCTGGCTTTATTCCAAGGATGTGTCACTGCTAGTCTTTCATGCAGGGGAAATATTTCCTCCACTAATTATCCTTGATAGACGCAAAAACTTGCAGATATATTCTTATATGCTATAGCTATTTGATATTCACTTGATTTTATTAAATATTGCCCAGTTATCTGTGATTAACACACCATCCTTTCTATATTATTCAAGGGATGTCTTTCCCACTATAAAAACTATCCGTTAGCCTGTATATATTAACCATCACGCTTCCATCCCATCAGAGTAATTGCATATATTTTGAGCAGCCGTGCACAACACTGTTATTTCATTACAATCCCTCAGTATCAGTAATATTTTCAATTCATTTATTATTCTGTCTGATAAAACTGATTGTTTGTTGATAGTGATTAGATTTAATGTATTGCGATCACAGCACTATGTAGCTTTATAGGCTGTGATCATAGATAATACAGGTGAGCACTGAAAGCCGGCCGCCCGTCTTAATGCCACTGGCCGCACTGAGCTCAGCGTGTGTGCGGGCTGACGCCGGGACTCCCCGCTCTCTCTCTCCGTCTGACGGCTTCACTCACGAAGCCGCTGCCGGCAGCGGAGATCGTGAGAGGGAGCGATCTTGAGGTCTATTGCTTATCTCAGAGGGAGGACAACACAATTACATTACAATTATTGACACATTATTATCTTTACTTTGAGTTTAAACACCACCCGGAAGCAGCCCACGGCCGTTCCACCTTAGGCTTCCTCAGGGCACTAACCAGAGCCAGGATTTCCATCTCCTTATATCCCCCACATATTATCTTGATTGGATCTAAAGGCTGTCAATCATTCAGATCCTGCTGCACAATTATAGCATGAATCCTGACATTACTACAATGCCATTGGTATTCCTGCTATTTCTGTAATGGTGATACATTCCATTATATTATATCATTACAACTGTGATCTGAGGAATCAGATAAATATGTCAGTATTAATAAAACAATATTTAGAATTTTATTGTACTCAGAATTACCACTTTAATCCCAGTAATAATTCCTACAGTACATTTCTTCCTACAAAAATTATCAATATCAAATTTTTAAAAGTAAATTTTTGTTCTGACCTAAATTTGAGATAATTAAATATCTTTTATTTTAAGAATTCTCATATGTTTGAAATATCTTAATTTTAGTTTTACTCATCCAACCCTATTCTACTTTCTTTAATGCCAATTAATTATTTTTTATATTATTTTTCTTCGTGCCCAATACTATCTTTTCATTACTCTATTGGATGACTATTCCTAATACATTACTATACATCAAAAGTTGTTCTTTTGATCTCAATACTACATACTGGTGTCCTGATATTGGTCACTATCTTATATGATCTCCTATTTTTATAGATCTTTTACACTGATGATTCCCTTTCAATATTACTATGTGAAAAAAGTGCAAGTCCTATTTCTTTCACTGTGCTCCATTCTCCTTAGTGATTATTCCCTCCCCTCAATCCATATGTGCAATCCATCTCCAAGTCTCTCTCATTGGAGATAGATTAAATTATACTAAGTTTATAACTATGTGCTGTAATTATATAGTGTTCTCTCTCATTATTATGTGTTAATTCATTAGATGTAATAAGTGTTTATCCTCAAAAAATTATTATTACCCTCCCTCCCCCCAACCCCCTTCCCATACACATGCTTAAGTGAAGTGCCTAAAATCCAAATGAACACACTGTGCCACTACCACTCTGTGTTTTCAACCCATGATCCTAGGATATACATCTTTATTATCATTGTTTTTAATTTTTGTGTATTAATAATATTCACCAATTCTACCTATGTTTCTTAACCCACAATTACCACCTACGTTCGAATAAGGTCGGTTAATAATTCTTCAGTTACTTTTCATTCCATATTGAGTCATTCTACCTCACTTAATTACAAGAACAAACTTCCAATTGGTGAGATGGTGAGAGACTCTTTAGTAATTATCCTATTATGATGTTACATCCCATCTTTAATCCATCTAATTCCTAGAATCATCTAGGCCGATGTATCGGTCATTCCCATGTTCCATTTTATGTGTATCACCTTTATCGTTTCCATTTCTTTATATCCTCTTGCTTCAGAAATTGTGAGTATTAATATCAGAAATTGCAAAGTTTAGGAAAAGAGAGGACCACTGGGCTCACAGTGATTCTATACTTCTGAATTGTCTTATAGAAAAGAGGAGTTTTCTTCTTTTTTTGGTATTAGGTGGAAATAAAGCTGTGACCATTTATTCTGTGCACAAAAATTACAAGTCTCGTCTCCAGTTATTTGATTAGAGCAAGCCGGCGGGGCACTGGAAGGTCACCCTCTCCATCCTTACAGGGGCGAAGAGGGCAGCAATGGCGCCGCAGCGGGATAAGGAGGAGGGGTGCCGGGCAGCCCGAAGGAGCGAACGCCAGGGGAGGGGGGGTTGGCCGCAGGGAGGCAGGACCCCCTCCCCTTTTCATCACCTGCAGGGAGCCCTGGGCCAGTAAAAGGTGCGGCCCAGAGGCAGGGGGGGGGGGGGGGGTGAGGAGGGAGAGGCAGATAAAAGCAGCAGCCGGGGGGAGGGAGTTTATAGCTCCATTTTCCCCACACAGGAAAGGAAGCCCACCCACCCGCCCTGAGTTGGCAAGGAACAGGGTCGGTAGTAGCTAGGACAAGGGAACGGGCCAAGGGAGCGCAGGACTTAGGCAGTTTTTTTTTTCCGTCACTTGCTAATATATGACACGTTGTGAGAAGTTATTACGGTGTTTTGTTTTATCGCAATAAACATGGTTTGGTGTAAATCGTTTGTATTTTCTTGTCACAGCGGGTTGCGGGGAAGGAGCGTTGCACAAGGCATGGTAAGGGGGGATTGTCAGAATGCCTCACATAAGTCACCAATTAGTAGGCCGTACGCCTGGTTCCAGCTAAATGTGGCAGGGGCCATACGGGTTGCGCGCCGTGGTAGGGTGTTATGCGCATGGTAGCTGGTCCCCCAGCGCAGAGGGCATGGTCCGTCGGCCAACAAGGGCGGGCCGGGTACACCTCAGGCGGGGAGGGGGCGTGGCCATTGCCGGTAAGGCATGCCCCAGGCATTTCTCTAAACAGCGGGAAAGCCGTGCACCGCTTGCTCTCCTTTTTACCCTGCAATGGCATGTTTTTGGTATTAGGTGGAAATAAAGCTGTGACCATTTATTCTTTGCACAAAATCACAAGTCTCGTCTCCAGTTATTTGATTAGAGCAAGCCGGTGGGGCACCGGAAGGTCACCCTCTCCATCCTTACCCCAGCAATCACCGCCACTGCACTATACAAGGTCTCAGTAATCCGGATGTCCAAACTCCGGCAACAGGTTCAGAGGGCTGGAGAGGGACCTCAACACCCCAGGAGCCGAGGGCAGTAGCGGCCACCCCCCAGGTAGCAGACGGGCTCGATTCAGCAGGCTCTCACCTCGCCCGTGATGATAAGTGCCTCTTGGGATCTTCCGCCGCCGCTCAGCCGGCACCCGTCACGGAAGCCGATCACCGCCGCGTCGCCCAGCTTCGCCTCCGGACACTGCAGCGCAGACGTGGAAGCAGGGGGGAGCCAGGTCAGTGTCCTCCGCTCCAGGGGCCATCTCCGGTTCAGCGCTCCGCCGCCGTCAGTCGAACTTCCGTCCCGCCATTCAGTCCCGCCTCTATATATTTTTTTAATAAAAACAAATTGGTATCATATCTAATTTAGGCCATTCTGGCCGTCTTTTTGTTCGGGTGTGTTCTCTGGTGTGAGGGTATACTTGCAGGTGATACCAGTTATAAGAATCCACACCGTGGAAGAACAGCTACTGGAAATACTAAAATCTGAGGGATATATGCAATTCCGGATGAATTGCACCTTTTTTTCGTCCGTTTTAAAATTCGCCTGTACTCGACAGCTGCAGCCCTGCCGCCGGGACCATGAATTCACCATATGCAATACAAAACGCATTCGACACTCCCCTTGGCGGATAACGGACCAATTGGCGAGTAGTGGGCGTCCTGAATTCGACTTCCCGCCGTTTGCAGCCCTTTATTAGGGCTTGTTTGCTGCGTGCTCAGCAGCCATTTTGTGAACCTGCAGAGAGGTGTGAGGTGGTGCAGAGCTAGCAAATTGGTTGTTGTTTGCTGTGGTATAGTTTGGACACCCAGCAGGCTTTAATCCATGACAGACAGGAGGATACCTGTTACCCCGGAGGAGAGTCGTTTTTGGAGCTATTTCTACATTTTTAGGTAAGTACAACATGTGGGTCTGGTGTTGCATGTATGCGTTTGTGTAGTGGGGGTTGCCATGAGGTGTACATGGGGTGTTTGGGGTATGTCTTTGGGGTGTTTGAGGTATGTATATATATGTGTGCAGGTATGTGTATAGCTCCTGCTTGTATTGCTGCATTTTTGGGGGGAGTTTTGTGTTTTGGGGTTGTTTTTCACATTTTTTTTCTTTCTTAAAATGACTTTTTGGGTCATGCTTTTGCATTGGTGTACCTCCAGCATGTGCAGGGATGTTTTTTGTCTTGTTTGGGGTGATTTTAGAGTGTGTCGGTATCAATCTGGTCGACATGTGATGTCGTTTGTTTGCCAAACATGTTTTTTTGCTCCTATTTTAGCACTGGTGTACCTCAAGAATGTGCAGGGATGCTTTTTGGCTTGTTTGGGGTGACTTGGAGCAAGTTTGTGTCAGCCATGCGGTCGACATGCCATGTCGTTTGTTTGCCAAACATGTTTTTTTGCTCCTATTTTAGCACTGGTGTACCTCCAGAATGTGCAGGGATGCTTTTTGGCTTGTTTGGGGTGACTTGGAGCAAGTGTGTGTCAGCCATGCGGTCGACATGTTGTGTCGTTTGTTTGCCAAACATGTTTTCTTGCTCCTATATTAGCACTGATGTACCTCCAGAGTGTGCAGGGATGCTTTTTGGCTAGTTTGGGCTGATTTTAGTGTGTGTCGGTATCAATGCGGTCGACATGTCGTGTCGTTTGTTTGATAAAACAGGTTTTTTACCTCCTATTTTAGCACTGGTGTACCTCCAGAGTGTGCAGGGATGCTTTTTGGCTTGTTTGGGGTGACTTGGAGCAAGTTTGTTTCAGCCATGCGGTCAACATGTTGTGTCGTTTGTTTGCCAAATATGTTTTTTTGCTCCTATATTAGCACTGGTGTACCTCCAGAGTGTGCAGGGATGCTTTTTGGCTACTTTGGGCTGATTTTAGTGTGTGTCGGTATCAATGCGGTCGACATGTCGTGTCGTTTGTTTGACAAAACAGGTTTTTTACCTCCTATTTTAGCACTGGTGTACCTCCAGAGTGTGCAGGAATGCTTTTTGGCTTGTTTGAGGTGACTTGGAGCAAGTTTGTGTCAGCCATGCGGTCAACATGTTGTGTCGTTTGTTTGCCAAACATGTTATTTTGCTCCTATATTAGCACTGGTGTACCTCCAGAGTGTGCAGGGATGCTTTTTGGCTAGCTTGGGGTGACTGTCAGCCATTTTGTTTGTGTCAGCCATTTTGTGTTAGCACTGGTTGACCTTCAGTATGTGCAGGGATGCTTGTACAGGGCTTTTGGCTTATTTTGCTTTTTTTTTTTCTATTCTTTTTTTTAATTTTATTATTTTGTGTGTGTTTGGTCCTGCTTGAGAACTGAGGTCTCAGCAGCATGACGTGTGGTTACATGTAATTTTGTAATGTGTGTTAAATTTGTAAACATATATATTTTTTCTTTTTACAACAGAGATGTCTACGGCTAAGTGGTCCCGATCCCCCCCTTCCCCCCACCCCTCAGAAGATCTTTCCCTGCATAGCAATGAGGAGTGGGAGCCGGAGCCGACCCAGGAGGAGGATACGACCGACCAGTCATGCAGTGACCAGCCGCGGTCGTCAAGGGACCAAATGGAGATGTCAAAGAAAAAGAAAAAGCCTAGACAGGTGAATACTGACAACACCTGCAGACACAATAGCATCCAACTTGACACACCCTAGTTTGCGCACTGCCATGAAGACCTACAGGTATCTTTGCGCACTGCCAGGGATACTGACACTCACAGGTACATACCGATCTTAGTAAATGCATGTTTTGTTTTTTTTATCCCTAAAGGCAAGAAGCCAGCCAGAGGAGCAGTCGGAGGAGGAAGCCTTTGGTGAAGATGCAGGACCGAAGAAGCCGCGTGGACCCAGATACACTGAGGCGGAAAACTGTGCCCTAGTGCATGGTGTCGACAGGTCCTACGACGTTCTGTATGGATCAAGGGCACAGACCACAGCAGCTAAGACCAAGCAAAACATCTGGGATGCCATCGCGAGACAAGTCACTGCAGTATCTGGAAACCGCCGGAGCACCAGAAACTGCATGAAGCGGTACAGTGATTGCCGCAGACAGACCAAAAAGAAGATGGGGATTCAGCGCCGACATGAGACAGCTACGGGAGGTGGTCCGGCTCTCAATCTGAAGTGGCTACCCTGGGAGAATGTTATCAAAAGGCGCATGAACCCTAACATGGTCGAAGTAGTTCGCGGAGGTGTGGACTCCAGCCGTCCTGCTGGCTTTCCCGAGGAGGAAGAACCACCCAGAAGACGGAAGACGGCGGGAGACAAGCAGTCCAAAAGAAGGCATGATGGTAAGAATACATTCAGATGAGCTGTACTAAAAAAAAATATTTTTGTATTTGCTAATGTGTTTTTTTTTCCAGACACGCCTGCCCAGAGGACATCACCTGCGCACAGGACATCGCCAGCGCACGGACCATCACCTGCGCAGCAGGCATCAGCAGCAGCGCGCGGACCATCATCTGCGCAGGCCATCACCAGATCGTCATCTCTCCAGGATCTCTGGGACTGTGACCGAAGAGCCTCAACAAGACACTACCCTTGTGGACCCATCACCCAAAATGTTTAAGTCTACAGGGTTAACGGACGAGACTTTTCTTGGGTTTGAAGACAGCCGTGCAGACGTATCCAGCCAGACCCTTGAAAAGTCTCCAGAATTGAGGACAAGTGAAGCTCCTGGAGCAGCGGCACCACCGCATGGAGAAGGTTTGTATTTATTTTTGTGGGGGTGGGGGGATGGGAGGGGTACCATTTTTGTATAGTTTATTAACTTACTTTTTTTTTTCTTTTGCAAACAGAGGTGCCACGGACCAGCAGAGGACTAGCGTCGGGGATTGGTTCCCACTACAGGCCAGATCTCATACAGGATTCATCAGAGGATGACGAGGTGGAAGTGCAGCAGCCTGCTGTTTCTACATCCCTGTGTGAGTAAATATCGAATTGTGAGCCTTCAAACAAATGTATGATGAATGTGTATAATAATTTCTAATTTTCTTTTCAGCTGCACAAATGCAATTGGTAGCAGACGTACAGGAAGGGCAGGATCCCTCAAATGTTCAGAGGGTACACACCCTGGCAGCAGAGATGAATGTCAGCCAGGATAGTTTTCAGGTTGTCGTTGGATGCAGACTGGACGCCATTAAGAGGACAATGGATAAGATGGCAAACGGTCTGCTTGAAATGCAGAAGGCTCAAGCCGACAGCACGGCCGAAATTCAAAAGACCAGACGAGAAGATCATAGGGAGACTATGGACATCCTTCAACTTCTGACCACATCCATCAACCGGCTGGTGGAGAACACAACATGCCTGGCACACAGCTCTAACAACATGTCGGAGAGCCACCGACATTCCGCATCCAGCCAACAGATCATCGCAACCACACTGCAGATGATGTACAATAAGCTCCCAGAGCCAGCTCGTCAACACGCTGGTGATCCACCACTTCCGCTATCACAAGCCACATGGACGCCTCCTTCCCTTCCTCCACCACAATCCTGGTATAGACAGTCACAGCTGTACCAAGGATATACAGGGATGTACCCCACCCACCAGATGCCTCCACCACCAACACCGGCCGCAACATCTGCACCCGCACGGGCACCGAGGCTTATTCAACCCACTACCCAGCCGCCCAGGACATCAACGCCCATCAGGAGGAAGACGAGGATCCGGACAGACTTCCACCATAAGCCCGGTCGTATTGTTTTATTTACCGTTATGTTTTTCATGTATCCCTTTCTTCCCCTGCCATTAGTTTTTTTTCTTCTTACTATTGTTTTATATGTGTTGGGCTCCCCCACCCGTGACCGGGTACTACCAAGGAGCTTTATGTCTAGGCATACATGCGCGGGCATGTATGCAGGTGCGTGTGGTAACGGATGAAAGCTCCTTGTGGCTACATGTGTGATGGGCCAAAGAGCTATTCTGATACCACTTTTTTTACCCAAAAAATCCTTTTTGTATTGGTGTACAATAGGCTTTCATTGTTGTGTGAATTTACTATTCACTATTGTTTGTTTTTGGCTTATTCATAGGATTGGGTTGAAAATTGAAGTGGACTGCATAGTTCGTGTTTGCGTACCAAGGTGAGTAGAGCCATGTTCCAATGTATATTTTCAAGAAACTTTGGACCGCCTGCCTTTGTGGAACCACACAGCCCGGCAATGGGTCATGCTGGGCTGTGTGGTTCCACAAGTGCAGGCGTGTCAAAGTGCTGACCACTGACACCACTATTCCACTTTGGACCGCCTGCTTTTGTGGAACCACACAGCCCAGCAATGGGTCATGCTGGGCTGTGTGGTTCCACAAGTGCAGGCGTGTCAAAGTACTGACCACTGACACCACTATTCCACTTTGGACCGCCTGCCTTTGTGGAACCACACAGCCCAGCAATGGGTCATGCTGTGTGGTTCCACAAATGTTCTTGGGAAAGGAATGAACATCACATTAGTGTCTTTACTTATATGCTTTTTTTCCCCACGGATATCTACACAAGAAAAGAATGTAAAGAAGAACAAACTATTTTTTTGTTTTATTACATTTCATTTTTTATTTCAAAAATAAAATTCAATTTTTCTTTAATAAATGTTTACATTGAGAAGTTTTCTGTGGTTTTTATTTAAATTATTAGCAAATACAATGTTAAATATGAGATGCAGTGGAATTGTTAGGTCACCCATGGTACATCAGGGGAACTGTGGTGTCCCTTCACATCCACGCAACTTGGGAAGGATACTCCGCAAGACCTGTGGAAGAGAATAGTATGAGGTTCCAGCTATTGGTAATAGTGTCACCTTGGTATGGAAAAGACGAGGTACAAGCAACACGACACAAGCAGGTTACAGTGGGCCCAAATGCAACCCCCCGGCACTTGCGTAACTACACATCCAAACATTCCCTGACACAGCGTAAGCATTGGTGTGTCAGGGCATGATTGGATGTAGTTTTGCAAATGCCGGAGGGCTGCACTTTGGACATGCAGGGGTGACATGGACAGGAGGGAGTTTTGGGCAATACATCTCACCTGAGGGGGGTTGTCAGCTACATGGCGGAGGTTCAGGTCCACATCACAAGTAGGTCGCCCATGGTACATCAGGAGAAATGTTGTGTCCCTTCACATCCACACCACTTGGGAAGGATACTCCGCAAGACCTGTGGAAGAGAATAGTATGAGGTTCCAGCTACTGGTAATAGTGTCACCCTGGCATGGAAAAGACAAGGTACAAGCAACACTTTGACACAATCAGGTTACAGCAGCCTTTGTCTCAAATTCAACCCTCCGGCACTTGAGAAATTATACATCCAAGCATGCCCTGACACAGCGTAAGCATTGGTGTGTCAGGGCATGATTGGATGTGCAGTTTTGCAAACGCCGGAGGGCTGCACTTTGGACATGCAGGGGTGACTTGGACAGGAGGGAGTTTTGGGCAATACATCTCACCTGAGTGGGGTTGTCAGCTACATGGCGGAGATTCAGGTCCACATCACAAGTAGCTCGCCTATGGTACATCAGGAGAAATGTCGTGTCTCTTCACATCCACGCAACTTGGGAAGGATACTCCGCAAGACCTGTGGAAGAGAATATTATGAGGTTCCAGCTATTGGTAATAGTATCACCCTGGTATGGAAAAGATGAGGTACAAGCAACACGACACAAGCAGGTTACAGTGGGCCCAAATGCAACCCCCCGGCACTTGTGTAACTACACATCCATACATTCCCTGACACAGCGTAAGCATTGGTGTTTCAGGGCATGATTGGATGTGCAGTTTTGCAAATGCCGGAGGGCTGCACTTTGGACATGCAGGGGTGACTTGGACAGGATGGACTTTTGGGCAGTACATCTCACCTGAGGGGGGTTGTCTGCTACATGGCGGAGGGTCAGGTCGCCCATGGTGGAGTTAGATAAATGGGTCCAATATTTGCGGCAACCCAACAACAGGAGAAAACAGGGGGTAACAGGTCGTCAACAGGACAAAACTTTGAAAACAGGCCTGGGAAGGTGCGTCAACAGGACGTAAAACTCTGAAATACATAAATAAAGATGTTTTTTTAGAATATTACAATCTCAGTTTACACGATAATACAAATGTTACAAGTATACTCACAGGCAACGGAAAAAAAGTTTTGTACCAATGTCCGTCGGGAATCATCTCCTTCGTCCATACCCACCGGTAGAGCAGAAGAACGGTTCCCGCGTCAGAAAGCACTGTGACGAAGAGTCACCGGCAAACAGTTTGCGACACATATGTTGTGTAAAATACAACATGCATTTACCATGCCGCAAACCTTTCCCAGTGAATACAAAAGAGCACCGCCGGAAGTGTCTAAACATCTAAACCGGCTTTTAAGTACCCCGAAGGCACGTTCAATTATTTGCCTTGATGCTTTGTGTGTCTCTTGGTAACGTTTTTCTGCTCTACCAACAGGATTTGACAATGGGGTCAAGAGCCACGATTTGTTGGGATAACCCGCATCGCCTATAAGAAAAGAAAAAAAAATGGTGGGTAATATAAAAAAAAAAAAAAAAAACAATTAAAATAAATACCTAACAGCCAGCCACCCGGCATCTTTCCTGTTTCGAACTTCTCAAACAGCGATGACTGACTTAGGATGAAGTAGTCGTGAGACGATCCAGGAAATCCCACAAAAATATTCAAAAATTTCATGTTGACATCACAGACCGCCTGTACATTCATGGAATGGAAATGTTTTCGGTTCCGAAAACATTCTTCCGAATTCCATCGCGGTCTGATCTGCACGTGGGTACAGTCAATCGCGCCCAGAACATTGGGAAATTTGTATTTGGTAAAAAAGCCTAATTTGATCTCACGACATTCGCTGTCCGTCTCTGGAAATGTGATGTACTGGATCGTCAATTTGCGGAAAGCCCTAAAGACCTGGGTTATACAGCGCGACAGTGTCGACTGTGAAAAACCGCATGTTTGAGACAGTGTAGGCTGGAATGTGCCTGACGCCAAAAAATGTAACGTAGAATGTCATGGTTCAGTTGTTCCATGTCACTTCCCAATTTCCCGGCTTTCGGGGATTGGAAATGTTAAAACATATTAGGGACCTATCTACATGGTATTGGTGGAGCTTCAAACCAGGAGGCCTAGAAATATTAAATTTCTTGTCCACCGGTCTCCCACCCCTTAACTCAAGTACCTCATCTATCGATAAAGAGTATGGCACTAGTCCTGACTTTCTATGACCTTGAGGTACTTGTGAGCACACCCAGCATTCTGTTTGGTTTAAAACCTTACCCACTAATGAGTGATAGTCACTCAACGGATGACGGTCCATGTTGATATTAAGGCTGGACTGACATCTCTGGATGCACCCATCCTCAACTATGTTTTCACAATTCCTACAGATACAATTCTCTTCAGCTAACAATCCTTCACAATGTCTCTTAGTGTCATGGCTACCAGATCGTTTTCTGATACTCGCCTTTACTCGGTGATTGTGTTGCTCTTGGAATTCTACTACTCCATCCTGATCATCAGAACCCTTTCCAGATCCTTTCTCGACCTCACTGGTACTCTCACCGAAACAGACTGCTCTGGTCAACAACAGGGTCAACAGGAAAACACGGACTGCAGTCTCTTGGTGCGAGTCCATCTTACAAGAGGAGAAAGAGAAAGTTGTAATGGGGGTACAGAAATTAATTGAAGGGGAAAAAAACTTGTTACGATAATTTGTCCTCTAGTCTTTTTGTTCTTCTTGCTCAGTTGTCATCTCAAAGGTGCTGTCTCTCAGTCTTCCCACAACGAACACTCCGGTGATACAATATTCTTTCCAAATCAGTGATCTTTCTGTAAGGAGCATAAATCTTGCATTACCATTTATCTAACTTTTGTGTGACATACCATCCATAAAACATGAAAGAACAAAAAGAGAGAGAACAATTAGGAAAAAAAAACATTGTCGGATTTCCGTTCACCATTAGGCTTTTTACACCAATATGTCCATAGGTATCTCTGCACTTTCTCCCCCACCAGTATTTCCACTCTCCACCCTTTGTGCCTGGCCAAACACAACGATGCTGGTAAGATATACTGGGGTTGGGTAGACCTCTGAAAAGACCAAGTAGTCATGTGACGTTTGTGTTCTGCTGGTGAACGTTAGCGATGAGAAGGAAACATTTAAAGATAAATTACAAAGTTTACCCGGCCGTCCCTGTGTCTACAAGGAATTGACCTCCCAATTACATTGACTGTAACCTCAGGCTTACTATCAAGGCTAATGATCAACTTCACTGGCTGCAAATTACAGGTGCTTCCCAAAATTCTTCCTATATGATCCCTGATTACAATTACGTGCGTCATAACTTTGCTCGTGTTCTTGTCTAGGGGGTCTGACTTTATGTGTGCTGTTACAGTTGCTGGCATAATGCCCTTCCCTTTTACAAAGATAACAAACCCTTGGCTTCCTCCATGTGCCAGTGGCCTGGGGTTTTGGTCGATTTGATGCCTCTTCTAGTGCTTGGATGTTCATCACCATCAACCGCTCTCCCCGTGCTTCCCTGGTTCTTTGGATATTACGGTCATGCTCGATAGCGGACTCTCTTAATGCAGCCACCGAGATACCTCTCCAGTTAGGTAGAGAGGTTTGTACCCTGATTCTTAGTGTGTCTTTTAAGCCATCCATTAATACGGACACAGCTACCTCCCTATAATGTACATTATCCTCAATGTCCGTGATCCCAGTGTATGTAGATATTTCCTGCAGTGCTCGATGGAAATATTCCGCTGCCATTTCACCTTCTTTTTGGCTAATGGAGAAAATTTTGTTCCACTTGACAACAGTTGGGAAATATACTCCTAATTGCAGATTGATTTGTCGTACATTCTCCTGAGTGTATTCCTCAGTGAGAGGTACGTCTGCGTCTAATTTACAATCAGTAATAAATTTCGCAGGGTCAATATTGGAGGGTAGATATACCCTCAGCAATGTCCGCCAATGTTTGTTATTGGGTTATGCGGAGTTACCTAATTTTTTAATGAACCTTTGGCATGCGGCTAGATCTTTCCTGGGATCAGGAAATTCAGACATAATTGTCCTTAATTCTGTCTGGGACCAGGGGCAATGCCCCTGACGTGAGTGACTCCCAGAGTGTCAGTCTGTCCATTTGGGACTACAATCACCCTGACAGAATTGAGTTCAACTACATCATCTTGTGTTGACTCTACAATGTGAGGTGCAATTGTATGTGCATAATATACAATACCGTACTTACCTGTGGACACGACCTCACCTGACCCTCCATTAGGGGGCTTTACTACTGTCTTTACCGATTGGGCCGTGCCCACCTGGGTGTCTCGTATGATGGCTGCTGGAAAAGGTGCCGACATCATGCTGGGCTCAGTTTCTTGCTTGTAATCCTGAGGGAAGTTTAACATGGGGTGCAACCTGCATGGGTTAGAATTTGTACATTTATCAGTTTTCCTTCTATCATTATTACATTTACTACTATCATTATTAATACAGTTACTAAGTGCATTATTATCATCATCATATCCCAGTATGCCATTCTCTGTAGCCATTGTTTCTCAAGTTGCCATGTGTTTCCTGCTAAGGTGGGAATCAGCTGTGCCAGCTAATTCCCTTTGTATCTCACCTTCCTGTTGCCATAACTGTAAACAATCATAATGCCTAATCCTCTGTTTTGCAGATTTTATTAGACATATCCTTTTTCTTAGATTTTGCAATACCTCAGGATTCAAACTGCCGACCCTGGGGTACTGTTCACCATCATCCTCAGTCATTCGTTCCCATTCTTTGCATAAGACCTGTGTGTGTGATCCATATTTCTCATACATTATATACCGTGCTGTCCCTTTGGGCCAACCAGTACCAACGTGAACCCTTGTTGATAGTCCCTTACTTGAGCAACTGGTCCCCATTATTTGCAGGTATTGCTTTCTCAGCGAACCCTTACAAAAAAACAAGTTCCCCAGAGGTAAGGCGACGGTGAAAGTCCAACGAGTGCCTTCACCCACTCTCGCCCCTATTGGCTGATACGAATTCCAGCAGTGTGCCCACCACTGGTCGTACCCAATCTCGGGATCTTTTTGGAACCTCTATTTACTGAGAGCGTGTGGGAGTATGCTACACCTCCCAGTAAATATCAGTTGTTGGAGATTTCCTGAGTGAACAGCGAAACTCACTTAAAATAACTAAAACCTACACAAATCACGTTAAAGTGTACAAATAGGGTTTTTGATCCCGCAAAGCGTACGCAAATTGCGTAATGGGTATCAAGGCAACTAACTAATGCACACAATTATATGCGGTACAGTCGCACTGCATATAAGTAACTATTACTTATCCGCTGAACGACCAATGAAATCGGTTGTTCAGGCTGCGAAACCTTCAGCTGGAGCATTATACTAACGGGCCTATATGGGTACTACGCCAACCCCCGGGGCTGCGCTTTCTACCTCTGACCTTTCTTTTTGGTCACGGTTTTCAGAGCGTTGCGAGAGTTTGCGGTTTTCTGACTTCGCAGTCCTCTTGTCTGCTGATACTAATTGCTCCTTTACCTTATACAATGTTAACGTGAGCAAGCCAATCCCACGCCACCAAGTCTCCACTCACCTGGTGTGGTCTCCGAAGGTATCTCGATTTCTGGGTTCACAAAAAAGAATACCTTTATTTGCACACTCACTCCTGTTCACTCATATGCACACTGATTTTTCTGTACAGAAATTACTTTCATTCAGGCAAACAGTTCAATCATCGAGTTTTGCAATAGAAAAAGGTTCTTTTTAAACTAAACTTTTTGGAAACTGAACAAACTTGTGCTATTATCACGTGGCTACTATACCGCCCACACTAAAACAATGCTATCATGTGATTTGAATTTAGTGGGCGTATCCGTACGCACGCTGCGTATTATACGCCACATGTGTAGGCCTTTGCGTTTGCGTATGTAATCTCACACGTTGCCCGAGACACGTATACAAAAGGCCAGATACGCTCACAATAACACAAATAACACGCTTCTATAAATGTAAATGATGTTCAACTATAATCGCTTACCGAACACCACACAGTATCTTCTGTGCTGCATGCGTGTTTTTACAATTACTCCCTTAAGTATTACTTTATAATATCAACTAAATAGCACCAAATTTCCTCAGCACGTGTCTAGCAATCAATTCTAATGGCAACAAGAGAGTAGCTATGCGAAAATACACAGATACAATTCTAAATTAATCTAGTAATCAATGCTTCCAATAGTATGATTCATATTGGGTAGCTATCTTGTAGAACATACATTGATATAAACACACACATAATTATAATATTATCTCTATGTACCCATTAAGTGTTTCTAATTTGCATATGAATGCTGTGCTTTTGACTGTCTGTGAAGGTGATTTTTTCACTGCCAGGAAAAAAAGCAGCCATACAGGTTAATTTGCATTTCAATTGCTATCCTACAACAAACAGAGTTTACCTGAATCACAGAGGTAAGGAGAGAGCAAAAAACAAAACAAAACTTTTTTTTATCTGTGTGTGTCATTCCTAAATTAAATATTCATTTTACTATTATCTTTCATTAAGCCCCATCTGAAACTATTTGTAATTGATTATGACATTGGTTAAATAAATGCATTGGTAACTCAAATGGTGATTTCTTTTTGACCATGGCCGGCTTATTATTCCTGAGTAGACTGAAAATCAGCTATTTTAGAAAAACATTTTTTTGGACCTTCCCAAAATGGCCGCTGCTCCTCCCCCTTCCACATCCATGAAGGTTACACAAAATGGAGGACAGACCATGCGGCTTCCTTTGTCACAAAAAAATCACCATGCAAGCCCCTGAAGTTATTTTAGGCCTAAGTTAAAAACAACAACAACAACAACAACAACAACAACAACACTATATCAGGCTTTTGCAGCAACTTTTAAATATACTTTTAAACCTACTTAAACAGATAAGCAATCCAATCTGAATAAAACACAATATTACTCATTTGAACCTTGTTTTGTAACAATATGATCAGATTTGCAGAGTACAGGTGTGTGCGTGTGTTGCGTGTGTTGCGTGTTTTGCGTGCGCAGTTGGCACCAAACAGAAATTAAACAGATTTAAAAGACAATAGCTTAATGTTCTTACCTTTCGGTTCCGGATCCCACCAGCAGCCCTACAAACCAAGCAGAGGAGACGCTTATCTGATCGTCACTACCGTATCCCCAACCACCAAACGGATAACAGGGGATACTACCTTCCCGCCCTTTGCTGACGGATAAAGTCTACCCGGTTCCGCTTGGCTGCGGATATGAGGAGGCCCGGATGAGTCCCCCAATTGATAAAGTCAAATATTTACCTTTGAACATAAGCTATGTATTAACACCATGAAGCCGTTATGGCCGCTAAACCACGTGCACGTGCTATGCACTTTGTACGCTATTTGCATATAAAGACTTTGCACGTGGTACGCACGTAACGTACACACACTGCGCTGGGCGTATGGAATACACACAGCAGGCGCACACACAGTTCATAACCTTTTAGACCTTGTTATGTTAAACACAGAGATGATATGCTTAAACTCTAAACCTTACTCATAAAGCACTGCAGCGATGTGACGCTGGAAAACCTTAATAATGCGTATGCAATATGAGCGATTGAGACGCTCAGAAACCCTTAGTAGTAAATGATGAAATACACATGACCTGGTAAGGTTCCAACACCTTCATAGAAGATACTTTTAGTATGAAAAAGGGGAAAACAATTACAGCTTATACACTACAGACCTAACATTAATATCTAAACATAATAACAAGAAATAAGATATAAACATTAGCAAAGCGATCGCAAATACAAGCACACAGAGTGAGAATGAATGGCATACACAAAGAATAACAAAATGGCTACTGAGAAATATACATACATGAGAATGTTTCGCCGGCGCAACCTGAATTCAGTCCTCAGCTATCAAGGAGAAAGCCTTCAGAGTCTTGTGTGTCAATGCCTGTTGCAAGCTATATTTATTCACTAGCTCAAGACATACTACAATAGACACTGTGTGCTCTTTTTCCATTGGTTAGGGGGTGGGACATGTCCTGCACCAGGGGCCATTGGTTAGTTCAAGAAGTGGGTGATGACTAGGACTTGTTAGTATTCCAAATTCCTGTCTGTCTGGAATGTTGTGGGTAGCTATTGTTTCGGATCTTCCAAACAAACTGGCTCTGGGCTTTGTTTACCCCACTGTCCCCTCCTTTAGTTGAGACAATGACAACTGAGCACTTATTATTCTGGAGAGAAACCTGGCCCTATTCATAAACAAAGGTGTAAGCCCTCTTCATAGAATCTCAAAGCTTAGTGTAAATAAGGCCATTGTATCTCAACTGTGGGAAATTCATGTGTGAATTCCATTCTGTTCATCTGCCCATTTGTAATATATTTTAAATGCAATTTTATATCTATTTTCTACTTCTGCGCATAACTATACGCAGAAATATGTGAATCTTTCCTAACTATCATAGGAATATTACTCTTAAAATACCCTACAGCTGGATACTAAACACCACCTTTCAACCTTTATCTGAGCCTTCCTAGCATGTAAAGAGGAATCTCTCTGTCCAAGAACCGTTTAAACGTAACATACTTGCTGACGATGTCTAGGGGAATATTAACTATAAAACACACTATATGGGTTAAATATGTTGCGATCGAGTCGCCCGCTACATGCTCACAAACTCTACCGTAAATGCGCATACAACGCGCGTGATCGCCGGCGCGATCTTACGCAATTTGCGGATATGAGCACGCACCGCAGACTGGGTGCACGTACAGCAGGCATGTGCATGGGGTTAGTACAAGGCATGTGAATCAAGATATTTTTCGACTTTGACAATATATATATATATATATATATATAGAGGCTGCAGTGGCCGGCACTCAGTCTGTCATGCAATATTCGCCTTGGTGCCCTCCTTACCACTAAAAGTGGAGTTAGATACAGAGGAAAGACGGCGGCACTCACAGGACTTAATAAGTGTAGTAATTATGAAGGCAATTGCAGCCTATCTTTCATCAACGTTTCAGTTTTATTGAAAAAACTTTCGTCAGGATACAGTACATAAATAACCACATACCTTTATAGAGTGAATAACCCTCACAAGACGAACTCGTGGTCCCGGGGCTGCGGCTGGGGTCTATGACGTCACCACAAGTGCGACGGGTGCCGTGACTGCACCGGATTCCCGTAAGCCGTTGCCGGGAGACCTTACAAACACAGAAAAAACATTTATTGTGAAATAAACCACAAACCCAAATAAATAAATAGAAAACATGAAATAAAAGTACAAAGACAAGAGAATTTATAGCAAGGTGTAGTATTTGTGCCGGACAACTTAGATCATGACACATACTTAGTACAGACCAAACGGAGATACATCTCCACAACAATATTGACCAAATGATATATACCTAATCGGTTAAGTATAATTGCGGCCAAACTCAATGTGTGACATGCAGTTGTGTGCCAAATTTAAGGCGCTCCAAAGCGTAGGTGGCGCCAATATCTTGTTAATGCAATAAGTACCTGTGACACAACTGCAACATTATACGACTGTATCTGTGCTGAATAATAAAGTTATTGGATTACTATTGCATGGCATAATCAAGGATATATAATAAATGTCAATCACACATATATCTGGAGAGGCTGACACAGGGTCGAGACTGTGTCCGTAGCATACCCAATTCGGATAGTACACCTAATGTCAAATTGACTGCAATTAACGAGCAATAAAGACAATTGGTACCAATTACATATAACAATTCCAGGAAATATATTAATTTAACCCAGCTGGTGATACAGTGTTTAATCTATGTATCCAGTGGGTTTCAAGACGTAAGAGCTGTTTTGCTCTGTCTCCCCCTCTGATGTTGATAGGGATGTGATCTATAATTTTATATTTAAGGGAGGATAGATTATGCTTAGACAGTTTAAAATGTCTTGCTACTGGCTGATCTTGGTTTGCACCTTCCAGAGCTTGTCTTATGGCCATTCGATGCGTGGCCATTCTTTCTTTGAACATACAGGTAGTTTTACCTATATAGAGCAGTCTGCATGGGCATCGGATGTAATAGACGACAAATTTAGTACTGCAAGTCAGAATGTGTTTAATTGGGATGCGAACCCCTGTATGGGGATGACTGAAATCTTTGCCGGTCTCCATGTAGCTGCAAGTTATGCAGCCTGTGCATCTATAGCAACCCGGTTTGCGACTCAAAAAGTGTGACTGGTGGGTGTTACTGATGGTAGAGATGTCATTTTTAACTAGAATATCCTTTAGGTTTTTGTTTCTAGTGAAACTAGGTAAAATGCTAGTGTTTTTTGCAAACTGTAGGTCTGGATCTAGAGCTATAGTTGGCCACAATTGCTTTGCTTTCCTAGAGATGAAAGTGTTTGACGGGTGGTATTGCTGCACAAATACCTGTTTATTTTGTAATGCTTTACTGGGAGTGACTGGCGCTAACAATTGTGCCCTGGGTGTAGCTAAAGCTTTCCTTTTCGCCTGTTGTAAAGAAGTGAAATTATACCCCCGTTGCATGAACTGTGTGATCATGGCATCTATGTCTGCAGCCGCTTTATCCTGTGCATCTGAAATTCTGCACACTCGTAAGAATTGTGAGTATGGTAAGCCTTTGATGCATGCTGGTGGGTGTTGACTGTGTGCATGAAGGTAGGTATTTCTGTCTGTGGGCTTCTTGTACAGGCCAGTGTGTATAACTCCTTGTTCAAGTGATATGTTCACATCCAAATAGTGAACTTCTGTATCACTTATATCCCAAGTAAATTTGATAGTGGGATCCAAGGTATTGATTTGCAATAACTGTGATTCTAACTGCAATTTGGTACCTGTCCAAATTAGCAGAAGGTCATCTATGTATCGGATTATCCAAAGTAGATTGTCCGCAATTTCTCTATTAGACAGAATGAGGTCTTGTTCTATTTTGAACATATAGATATTTGCAAACGACGGAGCCACGCAAGAACCCATTGCGCAGCCCCGCCGTTGTCGGTACCATTTGTTGTCAAAGAGGAAATAATTGCGTTTGAGGGTAAGGTCTAGTAGGGTCAGAAAGAAAGACAAGTCGGGTCCTGTGTATAGCTCATTGTCAGTTAGAAAAGATCTAACAGCTTGGATGCCCAGGTCGTGCGGAATGTTAGTGTACAATGAAACTACATCTAACGTACATAGTATGCTGTGCTCTGGAACCGGTGAAACCGAAATCAATTTATTGATAAGGGTAGTGGTGTCTTTTAAAAACATTTTGTGTGATTGTATGAGGGGCTGAAGATAGTAATCCAGATATTGTGAGATTTTGTAGTAAATTGAATCCCTGGCCGATATGATAGGGCGGCCGGGAGGGTGTTCTGGATTTTTGTGTAGTTTGGGTATAGTGTACAAAATCGGGGCAATGGGAAAATCTTGTATCAAATTACGGCTGAGCTGGTCAGAAATTATACCTGTAGAAACAGCATGTTTCATGATAGTGTCCAGTTCAGTCTTGTACTCTTGAGTTGGATCTCCCTGCAAAGTTTCATATACATTCGAGTCCTGTAGTTGTGAATAAATTTCACTTTTGTAGTCCGATAAATTTTGTACTACAATGCCACCCCCCTTGTCCGCCGAGCGGATGATTAAATTGGAGTCCTTTTTCAAGTTCTGTAAAGCTTGTCGTTCATCCTTAGTTAGATTACTGGGAACAGCAATGTTCTTTTTATTGTGTGTTTCCACAGAACGATCCAATGTTTTTGTAAAGCATTTGATTGACTGGTTGGTCGAGGTGGGATCAAATCTTGATTTCATCTTTATACAGGCTGGAATGTCATTGCATTTGGGATGCACATCTGGTGGTGATTTCTCAAAATACTCTTTAAGACGTAGTGACCTTGCAAACTTATATGAGTCAATTTTCCATTGTAGATCATTAAAACGTCCTGATGGAACGTATGACAAACCCTTGCTTAGTACTGACATCTCTGCTGTACTAAGTATGCGACTGGATAGGTTAAATACAGATGTTATTTGCGACTTTTTGGCTTCTTTGGAGCGGTTCCTCTGCCCCTGCCCGCCGCGCCTCGTGCGGGTCCGGTTTTGCCTTCGCGCTGAGCGCGTGTGCGTACCCCTAAAGGGGGCCTGCCAGTAGTGGCAGAGCTGCTTTCTTCGATCTCGCTCTGAGAGGCGTATTCTCCACTTGATGTATCGTTATCCAATGGTCTGAAGCGTCTGCGGGTTTGTCTGAACCGGGGTTTTGAATTGCCACCTGGATTTTGTGCCCAAGCATACACATTACATTCCTGGTAATCTCTTTGTACCTTTGTCAATTTTTCTCTTTTGTATTTGACCAAATTACGTTTATATGTGTCTACTTGTTCTCCCAATTTGGATAGCCAGTCGGTGTCTGTGTCCTGTACCAGTTTGTCCTTGTATGTGGATTCAAACGAGGTAATTTTAGTTTTAATTAAATTCAATTCCCTTGAGGATTCTTCAATCACAAGTAAAATTAAATCGTAACTGCACTTGTTAAGTACAGCTACCCACCTTCTACAGAATTCAGGGTTATATTTCCCAATCGTGGGAATATTTTTCACTCGGAATCCTCTAGGGATTTGTTTTGAACGGTGATAATCTGTAAGAGTTACTCCATGCATAAAGTAATCAACTTCCTTTTTCTTCAGCCGAAGTAGTTCATGGTATAGTTGTTCGGTTGGCAAATCTCCGCCCGATGTCTGGAAGTCTTCTTTGAAATATATATTGTTCGCTTCTATATCGGAGAAGCTGAGGGTCTCCCCATGTGGTAAAGTAATATTTCTGAAACCACTTGCTTCCGTGCTGGGATTCTCTTGTGTCATCACCCAGGAGTGTGAAACCAATTTGTGCAAAAAGATCCTTTAGACTATTCAGTCTGTGCTGTGGAGTCTTGACTGTAAGTTGCTAATAGTAGATGGTGCCTTGCCTTGTACCCGTGTCCTGGAGCGGTCACACCTGGTCCGGTTACGAGAACAAAATGTAGAGGCTGCAGTGGCCGGCACTCAGTCTGTCATGCAATATTCGCCTTGGTGCCCTCCTTACCACTAAAAGTGGAGTTAGATACAGAGGAAAGACGGCGGCACTCACAGGACTTAATAAGTGTAGTAATTATGAAGGCAATTGCAGCCTATCTTTCATCAACGTTTCAGTTTTATTGAAAAAACTTTCGTCAGGATACAGTACATAAATAACCACATACCTTTATAGAGTGAATAACCCTCACAAGACGAACTCGTGGTCCCGGGGCTGCGGCTGGGGTCTATGACGTCACCACAAGTGCGACGGGTGCCGTGACTGCACCGGATTCCCGTAAGCCGTTGCCGGGAGACCTTACAAACACAGAAAAAACATTTATTGTGAAATAAACCACAAACCCAAATAAATAAATAGAAAACATGAAATAAAAGTACAAAGACAAGAGAATTTATAGCAAGGTGTAGTATTTGTGCCGGACAACTTAGATCATGACACATACTTAGTACAGACCAAACGGAGATACATCTCCACAACAATATTGACCAAATGATATATACCTAATCGGTTAAGTATAATTGCGGCCAAACTCAATGTGTGACATGCAGTTGTGTGCCAAATTTAAGGCGCTCCAAAGCGTAGGTGGCGCCAATATCTTGTTAATGCAATAAGTACCTGTGACACAACTGCAACATTATACGACTGTATCTGTGCTGAATAATAAAGTTATTGGATTACTATTGCATGGCATAATCAAGGATATATAATAAATGTCAATCACACATATATCTGGAGAGGCTGACACAGGGTCGAGACTGTGTCCGTAGCATACCCAATTCGGATAGTACACCTAATGTCAAATTGACTGCAATTAACGAGCAATAAAGACAATTGGTACCAATTACATATAACAATTCCAGGAAATATATTAATTTAACCCAGCTGGTGATACAGTGTTTAATCTATGTATCCAGTGGGTTTCAAGACGTAAGAGCTGTTTTGCTCTGTCTCCCCCTCTGATGTTGATAGGGATGTGATCTATAATTTTATATTTAAGGGAGGATAGATTATGCTTAGACAGTTTAAAATGTCTTGCTACTGGCTGATCTTGGTTTGCACCTTCCAGAGCTTGTCTTATGGCCATTCGATGCGTGGCCATTCTTTCTTTGAACATACAGGTAGTTTTACCTATATAGAGCAGTCCGCATGGGCATCGGATGTAATAGACGACAAATTTAGTACTGCAAGTCAGAATGTGTTTAATTGGGATGCGAACCCCTGTATGGGGATGACTGAAATCTTTGCCGGTCTCCATGTAGCTGCAAGTTATGCAGCCTGTGCATCTATAGCAACCCGGTTTGCGACTCAAAAAGTGTGACTGGTGGGTGTTACTGATGGTAGAGATGTCATTTTTAACTAGAATATCCTTTAGGTTTTTGTTTCTAGTGAAACTAGGTAAAATGCTAGTGTTTTTTGCAAACTGTAGGTCTGGATCTAGAGCTATAGTTGGCCACAATTGCTTTGCTTTCCTAGAGATGAAAGTGTTTGACGGGTGGTATTGCTGCACAAATACCTGTTTATTTTGTAATGCTTTACTGGGAGTGACTGGCGCTAACAATTGTGCCCTGGGTGTAGCTAAAGCTTTCCTTTTCGCCTGTTGTAAAGAAGTGAAATTATACCCCCGTTGCATGAACTGTGTGATCATGGCATCTATGTCTGCAGCCGCTTTATCCTGTGCATCTGAAATTCTGCACACTCGTAAGAATTGTGAGTATGGTAAGCCTTTGATGCATGCTGGTGGGTGTTGACTGTGTGCATGAAGGTAGGTATTTCTGTCTGTGGGCTTCTTGTACAGGCCAGTGTGTATAACTCCTTGTTCAAGTGATATGTTCACATCCAAATAGTGAACTTCTGTATCACTTATATCCCAAGTAAATTTGATAGTGGGATCCAAGGTATTGATTTGCAATAACTGTGATTCTAACTGCAATTTGGTACCTGTCCAAATTAGCAGAAGGTCATCTATGTATCGGATTATCCAAAGTAGATTGTCCGCAATTTCTCTATTAGACAGAATGAGGTCTTGTTCTATTTTGAACATATAGATATTTGCAAACGACGGAGCCACGCAAGAACCCATTGCGCAGCCCCGCCGTTGTCGGTACCATTTGTTGTCAAAGAGGAAATAATTGCGTTTGAGGGTAAGGTCTAGTAGGGTCAGAAAGAAAGACAAGTCGGGTCCTGTGTATAGCTCATTGTCAGTTAGAAAAGATCTAACAGCTTGGATGCCCAGGTCGTGCGGAATGTTAGTGTACAATGAAACTACATCTAACGTACATAGTATGCTGTGCTCTGGAACCGGTGAAACCGAAATCAATTTATTGATAAGGGTAGTGGTGTCTTTTAAAAACATTTTGTGTGATTGTATGAGGGGCTGAAGATAGTAATCCAGATATTGTGAGATTTTGTAGTAAATTGAATCCCTGGCCGATATGATAGGGCGGCCGGGAGGGTGTTCTGGATTTTTGTGTAGTTTGGGTATAGTGTACAAAATCGGGGCAATGGGAAAATCTTGTATCAAATTACGGCTGAGCTGGTCAGAAATTATACCTGTAGAAACAGCATGTTTCATGATAGTGTCCAGTTCAGTCTTGTACTCTTGAGTTGGATCTCCCTGCAAAGTTTCATATACATTCGAGTCCTGTAGTTGTGAATAAATTTCACTTTTGTAGTCCGATAAATTTTGTACTACAATGCCACCCCCCTTGTCCGCCGAGCGGATGATTAAATTGGAGTCCTTTTTCAAGTTCTGTAAAGCTTGTCGTTCATCCTTAGTTAGATTACTGGGAACAGCAATGTTCTTTTTAATGTGTGTTTCCACAGAACGATCCAATGTTTTTGTAAAGCATTTGATTGACTGGTTGGTCGAGGTGGGATCAAATCTTGATTTCATCTTTATACAGGCTGGAATGTCATTGCATTTGGGATGCACATCTGGTGGTGATTTCTCAAAATACTCTTTAAGACGTAGTGACCTTGCAAACTTATATGAGTCAATTTTCCATTGTAGATCATTAAAACGTCCTGATGGAACGTATGACAAACCCTTGCTTAGTACTGACATCTCTGCTGTACTAAGTATGCGACTGGATAGGTTAAATACAGATGTTATTTGCGACTTTTTGGCTTCTTTGGAGCGGTTCCTCTGCCCCTGCCCGCCGCGCCTCATGCGGGTCCGGTTTTGCCTTCGCGCTGAGCGCGTGTGCGTACCCCTAAAGGGGGCCTGCCAGTAGTGGCAGAGCTGCTTTCTTCGATCTCGCTCTGAGAGGCGTATTCTCCACTTGATGTATCGTTATCCAATGGTCTGAAGCGTCTGCGGGTTTGTCTGAACCGGGGTTTTGAATTGCCACCTGGATTTTGTGCCCAAGCATACACATTACATTCCTGGTAATCTCTTTGTACCTTTGTCAATTTTTCTCTTTTGTATTTGACCAAATTACGTTTATATGTGTCTACTTGTTCTCCCAATTTGGATAGCCAGTCGGTGTCTGTGTCCTGTACCAGTTTGTCCTTGTATGTGGATTCAAACGAGGTAATTTTAGTTTTAATTAAATTCAATTCCCTTGAGGATTCTTCAATCACAAGTAAAATTAAATCGTAACTGCACTTGTTAAGTACAGCTACCCACCTTCTACAGAATTCAGGGTTATATTTCCCAATCGTGGGAATATTTTTCACTCGGAATCCTCTAGGGATTTGTTTTGAACGGTGATAATCTGTAAGAGTTACTCCATGCATAAAGTAATCAACTTCCTTTTTCTTCAGCCGAAGTAGTTCATGGTATAGTTGTTCGGTTGGCAAATCTCCGCCCGATGTCTGGAAGTCTTCTTTGAAATATATATTGTTCGCTTCTATATCGGAGAAGCTGAGGGTCTCCCCATGTGGTAAAGTAATATTTCTGAAACCACTTGCTTCCGTGCTGGGATTCTCTTGTGTCATCACCCAGGAGTGTGAAACCAATTTGTGCAAAAAGATCCTTTAGACTATTCAGTCTGTGCTGTGGAGTCTTGACTGTAAGTTGCTAATAGTAGATGGTGCCTTGCCTTGTACCCGTGTCCTGGAGCGGTCACACCTGGTCCGGTTACGAGAACAAAATGTAGAGGCTGCAGTGGCCGGCACTCAGTCTGTCATGCAATATTCGCCTTGGTGCCCTCCTTACCACTAAAAGTGGAGTTAGATACAGAGGAAAGACGGCGGCACTCACAGGACTTAATAAGTGTAGTAATTATGAAGGCAATTGCAGCCTATCTTTCATCAACGTTTCAGTTTTATTGAAAAAACTTTCGTCAGGATACAGTACATAAATAACCACATACCTTTATAGAGTGAATAACCCTCACAAGACGAACTCGTGGTCCCGGGGCTGCGGCTGGGGTCTATGACGTCACCACAAGTGCGACGGGTGCCGTGACTGCACCGGATTCCCGTAAGCCGTTGCCGGGAGACCTTACAAACACAGAAAAAACATTTATTGTGAAATAAACCACAAACCCAAATAAATAAATAGAAAACATGAAATAAAAGTACAAAGACAAGAGAATTTATAGCAAGGTGTAGTATTTGTGCCGGACAACTTAGATCATGACACATACTTAGTACAGACCAAACGGAGATACATCTCCACAACAATATTGACCAAATGATATATACCTAATCGGTTAAGTATAATTGCGGCCAAACTCAATGTGTGACATGCAGTTGTGTGCCAAATTTAAGGCGCTCCAAAGCGTAGGTGGCGCCAATATCTTGTTAATGCAATAAGTACCTGTGACACAACTGCAACATTATACGACTGTATCTGTGCTGAATAATAAAGTTATTGGATTACTATTGCATGGCATAATCAAGGATATATAATAAATGTCAATCACACATATATCTGGAGAGGCTGACACAGGGTCGAGACTGTGTCCGTAGCATACCCAATTCGGATAGTACACCTAATGTCAAATTGACTGCAATTAACGAGCAATAAAGACAATTGGTACCAATTACATATAACAATTCCAGGAAATATATTAATTTAACCCAGCTGGTGATACAGTGTTTAATCTATGTATCCAGTGGGTTTCAAGACGTAAGAGCTGTTTTGCTCTGTCTCCCCCTCTGATGTTGATAGGGATGTGATCTATAATTTTATATTTAAGGGAGGATAGATTATGCTTAGACAGTTTAAAATGTCTTGCTACTGGCTGATCTTGGTTTGCACCTTCCAGAGCTTGTCTTATGGCCATTCGATGCGTGGCCATTCTTTCTTTGAACATACAGGTAGTTTTACCTATATAGAGCAGTCCGCATGGGCATCGGATGTAATAGACGACAAATTTAGTACTGCAAGTCAGAATGTGTTTAATTGGGATGCGAACCCCTGTATGGGGATGACTGAAATCTTTGCCGGTCTCCATGTAGCTGCAAGTTATGCAGCCTGTGCATCTATAGCAACCCGGTTTGCGACTCAAAAAGTGTGACTGGTGGGTGTTACTGATGGTAGAGATGTCATTTTTAACTAGAATATCCTTTAGGTTTTTGTTTCTAGTGAAACTAGGTAAAATGCTAGTGTTTTTTGCAAACTGTAGGTCTGGATCTAGAGCTATAGTTGGCCACAATTGCTTTGCTTTCCTAGAGATGAAAGTGTTTGACGGGTGGTATTGCTGCACAAATACCTGTTTATTTTGTAATGCTTTACTGGGAGTGACTGGCGCTAACAATTGTGCCCTGGGTGTAGCTAAAGCTTTCCTTTTCGCCTGTTGTAAAGAAGTGAAATTATACCCCCGTTGCATGAACTGTGTGATCATGGCATCTATGTCTGCAGCCGCTTTATCCTGTGCATCTGAAATTCTGCACACTCGTAAGAATTGTGAGTATGGTAAGCCTTTGATGCATGCTGGTGGGTGTTGACTGTGTGCATGAAGGTAGGTATTTCTGTCTGTGGGCTTCTTGTACAGGCCAGTGTGTATAACTCCTTGTTCAAGTGATATGTTCACATCCAAATAGTGAACTTCTGTATCACTTATATCCCAAGTAAATTTGATAGTGGGATCCAAGGTATTGATTTGCAATAACTGTGATTCTAACTGCAATTTGGTACCTGTCCAAATTAGCAGAAGGTCATCTATGTATCGGATTATCCAAAGTAGATTGTCCGCAATTTCTCTATTAGACAGAATGAGGTCTTGTTCTATTTTGAACATATAGATATTTGCAAACGACGGAGCCACGCAAGAACCCATTGCGCAGCCCCGCCGTTGTCGGTACCATTTGTTGTCAAAGAGGAAATAATTGCGTTTGAGGGTAAGGTCTAGTAGGGTCAGAAAGAAAGACAAGTCGGGTCCTGTGTATAGCTCATTGTCAGTTAGAAAAGATCTAACAGCTTGGATGCCCAGGTCGTGCGGAATGTTAGTGTACAATGAAACTACATCTAACGTACATAGTATGCTGTGCTCTGGAACCGGTGAAACCGAAATCAATTTATTGATAAGGGTAGTGGTGTCTTTTAAAAACATTTTGTGTGATTGTATGAGGGGCTGAAGATAGTAATCCAGATATTGTGAGATTTTGTAGTAAATTGAATCCCTGGCCGATATGATAGGGCGGCCGGGAGGGTGTTCTGGATTTTTGTGTAGTTTGGGTATAGTGTACAAAATCGGGGCAATGGGAAAATCTTGTATCAAATTACGGCTGAGCTGGTCAGAAATTATACCTGTAGAAACAGCATGTTTCATGATAGTGTCCAGTTCAGTCTTGTACTCTTGAGTTGGATCTCCCTGCAAAGTTTCATATACATTCGAGTCCTGTAGTTGTGAATAAATTTCACTTTTGTAGTCCGATAAATTTTGTACTACAATGCCACCCCCCTTGTCCGCCGAGCGGATGATTAAATTGGAGTCCTTTTTCAAGTTCTGTAAAGCTTGTCGTTCATCCTTAGTTAGATTACTGGGAACAGCAATGTTCTTTTTAATGTGTGTTTCCACAGAACGATCCAATGTTTTTGTAAAGCATTTGATTGACTGGTTGGTCGAGGTGGGATCAAATCTTGATTTCATCTTTATACAGGCTGGAATGTCATTGCATTTGGGATGCACATCTGGTGGTGATTTCTCAAAATACTCTTTAAGACGTAGTGACCTTGCAAACTTATATGAGTCAATTTTCCATTGTAGATCATTAAAACGTCCTGATGGAACGTATGACAAACCCTTGCTTAGTACTGACATCTCTGCTGTACTAAGTATGCGACTGGATAGGTTAAATACAGATGTTATTTGCGACTTTTTGGCTTCTTTGGAGCGGTTCCTCTGCCCCTGCCCGCCGCGCCTCATGCGGGTCCGGTTTTGCCTTCGCGCTGAGCGCGTGTGCGTACCCCTAAAGGGGGCCTGCCAGTAGTGGCAGAGCTGCTTTCTTCGATCTCGCTCTGAGAGGCGTATTCTCCACTTGATGTATCGTTATCCAATGGTCTGAAGCGTCTGCGGGTTTGTCTGAACCGGGGTTTTGAATTGCCACCTGGATTTTGTGCCCAAGCATACACATTACATTCCTGGTAATCTCTTTGTACCTTTGTCAATTTTTCTCTTTTGTATTTGACCAAATTACGTTTATATGTGTCTACTTGTTCTCCCAATTTGGATAGCCAGTCGGTGTCTGTGTCCTGTACCAGTTTGTCCTTGTATGTGGATTCAAACGAGGTAATTTTAGTTTTAATTAAATTCAATTCCCTTGAGGATTCTTCAATCACAAGTAAAATTAAATCGTAACTGCACTTGTTAAGTACAGCTACCCACCTTCTACAGAATTCAGGGTTATATTTCCCAATCGTGGGAATATTTTTCACTCGGAATCCTCTAGGGATTTGTTTTGAACGGTGATAATCTGTAAGAGTTACTCCATGCATAAAGTAATCAACTTCCTTTTTCTTCAGCCGAAGTAGTTCATGGTATAGTTGTTCGGTTGGCAAATCTCCGCCCGATGTCTGGAAGTCTTCTTTGAAATATATATTGTTCGCTTCTATATCGGAGAAGCTGAGGGTCTCCCCATGTGGTAAAGTAATATTTCTGAAACCACTTGCTTCCGTGCTGGGATTCTCTTGTGTCATCACCCAGGAGTGTGAAACCAATTTGTGCAAAAAGATCCTTTAGACTATTCAGTCTGTGCTGTGGAGTCTTGACTGTAAGTTGCTAATAGTAGATGGTGCCTTGCCTTGTACCCGTGTCCTGGAGCGGTCACACCTGGTCCGGTTACGAGAACAAAATGTAGAGGCTGCAGTGGCCGGCACTCAGTCTGTCATGCAATATTCGCCTTGGTGCCCTCCTTACCACTAAAAGTGGAGTTAGATACAGAGGAAAGACGGCGGCACTCACAGGACTTAATAAGTGTAGTAATTATGAAGGCAATTGCAGCCTATCTTTCATCAACGTTTCAGTTTTATTGAAAAAACTTTCGTCAGGATACAGTACATAAATAACCACATACCTTTATAGAGTGAATAACCCTCACAAGACGAACTCGTGGTCCCGGGGCTGCGGCTGGGGTCTATGACGTCACCACAAGTGCGACGGGTGCCGTGACTGCACCGGATTCCCGTAAGCCGTTGCCGGGAGACCTTACAAACACAGAAAAAACATTTATTGTGAAATAAACCACAAACCCAAATAAATAAATAGAAAACATGAAATAAAAGTACAAAGACAAGAGAATTTATAGCAAGGTGTAGTATTTGTGCCGGACAACTTAGATCATGACACATACTTAGTACAGACCAAACGGAGATACATCTCCACAACAATATTGACCAAATGATATATACCTAATCGGTTAAGTATAATTGCGGCCAAACTCAATGTGTGACATGCAGTTGTGTGCCAAATTTAAGGCGCTCCAAAGCGTAGGTGGCGCCAATATCTTGTTAATGCAATAAGTACCTGTGACACAACTGCAACATTATACGACTGTATCTGTGCTGAATAATAAAGTTATTGGATTACTATTGCATGGCATAATCAAGGATATATAATAAATGTCAATCACACATATATCTGGAGAGGCTGACACAGGGTCGAGACTGTGTCCGTAGCATACCCAATTCGGATAGTACACCTAATGTCAAATTGACTGCAATTAACGAGCAATAAAGACAATTGGTACCAATTACATATAACAATTCCAGGAAATATATTCATTTAACATATATAATATATATATACACACACTCATACATACATATGGAAACCCCCCCCCCCCCCCCCCCGAAAATCCTGCGTTTGCCACTGATACAATACAGAGAACAATGCAGCAGGGGATTAAGTCATTACAGCAGAGGATTAAGTCTGACTGGCCAGTCACAGTTAATCCTATTAACCGTCAAGATAAATGTGGAAACATCTGTACATGAATAGTGTTCATCAGAGGTTCCATATTGTGAGAAACCATCATACAGGTAAGCTGCATGTTGAATTGAAAAGAAAATCATGTTGCCACGCCCCTTCTGTTATGTGACCATGCCCATTTTTTTCCAGCATGCGCACACAATTTCTTTGTAAGGCTTTTGATTTCTTTTTTTTTTTTGGAGGGGGGAGGGCATTCTAAATTTTGCCCTGGGCTCCAATAACCCTAGTTACGCCTCTGGTGAATAAATTCCATGCGCATGTGCGTGGTGTCTACTCTGTGGAGAGAGGGACTGGGGACGGTGCCAGCAGCTCCCACAGTGACAAAAACAGAAGGTGTGGCTCACGGGCACAGCATTTCCCACAAAGCCACACCCCCAGTCATGAGGCCACGCCCCCAAGTGCAGTGGTGCCGATTTCAATTTACAAGAAGGCGGAAGGTAGGACAATGTAGACTTGTGTGTATCCCACATTTATACCTCCTTATAACTGAAAAGATGGAACAGTGGAGAGGAAAAGCGTGTAAATACAGTAGGTGTGTGTTCATGTAAACAGAGGTAAGGGTGGGTTCATGCAAATGCGGGAAAGGGTGAGTTCATGCAGTAAGGGTGGGTTCATGCAAATGTGGCTAAGGGTGGGTTAATGCAAATGTCGCTAAGGGTGGGTTCATGCAAACGCGTCTAAGGGTGGGTTCATGCAAATGCGGCTAAGGGTGGGTTCATGCAAATGCAGCTAAGGGTGGGTTCATGAAAATTCGGGTAAGGGTGGGTTCATGCAAATGAGGCTCTTGTATTCCTGCAGAAACGTGTATACGGCTGTAAGGCACCATGGGAGTTTTTAGCAGCCGTACAAACGCTAAGCCGCCGTCCTCTGGGAGAGTATCTTAGCAGAAGTGCGAACGAAAGGATCACAGAGCGGCTACAAAAAAAAAAAATGTGCAGTTTCAGAGTAGCTCCAGACCTACTCCCCTCCACTACCCCTCATCCTCAGCACCTTTCCTCTCCACCACTCCTCCTCATCCTCAGCACCTTTTCTCTCCACCACTCCTCTTCATCCTCAGCACCTTTCCTCTCCACCACTCCTCCTCATCCTCTCCACCACTCCTCCTCATCCTCAGCACCTTTCCTCTCAACCAATTCTCCCCATCCTCAGCGCCTTTTCCTCGCCACCACTCCTCCTCATCCTCAGAACCTTTCCTCACCACTACTCCTCCTCATCCTTAGCACCTTTCCTCTCCACCACTCCTCCTCATCCTCAGCACTTTCCTCTCGACCACTTATCCCCATCCTCATCGCCTTTTCCTCGCCACCACTCCTCCTCATCCTCAGCACCTTTCCTCTCCACCACTCCTCCTCATCCTCAGCACCTTTCCTCACCACCACTCCTCATCATAAGCACCTTTCCTCGCCACCAGTCCACTTCATCCTTAGCACCTTTCCTCTCCACCACTCCTCAACCACAGCACCTTTCCTCGCCACCACTCCTCCTCATCCTCAGCACCTTTCCTCTCCACCACGCCTCCCCATCATCCGCACCCTTCCTCTTAACCACTCCTCCCCATCCTCAGCACCTTTCCTCTCCACCACTCCTCATCCACAGCACCTTTCCTCGCCACCACTCCTCCTCATCCTCAGCACCATTCCTCTCCACCACTCCTCCCCATCCTCAGCACCTTTCCTCTCCACCACTCCTCCTCATCCTCAGCACCTTTCCTCGCCACCACTCCTCATCCTCAGCACCTTTCCTCGCCACCTCTCCTCCTCATCCTCAGCACCTTTCCTCTCCACCACTCCTCCTCATCCTCAGCACCTTTCCTCTCCACCACTCCTCCCCATCCTCAGCACCTTTCCTCTCCACCAATCCTCCCCATCCTCAGCACCTTTCCTCGTCACCACTCCTCCTCATACTCAGCACCTTTCCTCTCCACCACTCCTCCTCATCCTCTGCACCTTCCCTCTCCACCACGCCTCCTCATTCTCAGCACCTTTCCTCTCCACCACTCCTCCTCATCCTCAGCACCTTACCTCGCTACCACTGCTCCTGTTCCTCAGCAACTTTCTTTGTCACCACTCCTGCTCATCCTCAGTGCCTTTCCTTGCCACCTCTCCTCCTCATCACCTTTCCTCGCCACCACTCCTCCTCATCCTCAGCACCTTTCTTCGCCACCACTCCTCCTCATCCTCAGCACCTTTCCTCTCCACCACTCTGCCTCATCCTCAGCACCTTTTCTCTCCACCACTCCTCCTTATCCTCAGCACCTTTCCTCTCCACCACTCCTCCTCATCCTCAGCACCTTTCCTCTCCACCACTCCTCCTCATCCTCAGCACCTTTCCTCTCCACCACTCCTCCTCATCCTCAACACCTTTCCTCTCCACCACTCCTCCTGATCCTCAGAACCTTTCCTCTCGACCAATTCTCCCCATCCTCAGCGCCTTTTCCTCGCCACCACTCCTCCTCATCTTCAGAACCTTTCCTCTCCACCACTCCTCCTCATCCTCAGCATCTTTTCTCTCCACCACTCCTCCTCATCCTCAGCACCTTTCCTCTCCACCACTCCTCCTCATCCTCAGCACCTTTCCTCTCGACCACTTATCCCCATCCTCATCGCCTTTTCCTCGCCACCACTCCTCCGCATCTTCAGCACCTTTCCTCTCCACCACTCCTCCTCATCCTCAGCACCTTTCCTCGCCACCACTCCTCCTCATCCTCAGCACCTTTCCTCTCCACCACTCCTCCTCATCCTCAGCACCTTTTCTCTCCACCACTCCTCCCCATCCTCAGCACCTTTCCTCTCCACCAATCCTCCCCATCCTCAGCACCTTTCCTCGTCACCACTCCTCCACATACTCAGCACCTTTCCTCTCCACCACTCCTCCTCATCCTCAGCACCTTCCCTCTCCACCACTCCTCATCCTCAACAACTTTACTCTCCACCACGCCTCCTCATTCTCAGCACCTTTCCTCTCCACCACTCCTCCTCATCCTCAGTGCCTTTCCTTGCCACCTCTCCTCCTCATCACCTTTCCTCGGCACCACTTCTCCTCATCCTCAGCACCTTTCCTTGCCACCAGACCTTCACATCACCTTTCCTCGCCACCACTCCTCCTCATCCTCAGCACCTTTCTTCTCCACCACTCCTCTTTATCCTCAGCACCTTTCCTCTCCACCACTCCTCCCCATCCTCAGCACCTTTCCTCTCCACCACTCCTCCTCATCCTCAGCACCTTTCCTCTCCACCACTCTGCCTCATCCTCAGCACCTTTTCTCTCCACCACTCCTCCTCATCCTCAGCACCTTTGCTCTCCACCATGCCTCCTCATCCTCAGTACCTTTCCTCTCCACCACTCCTCTTCATCCTCAGCACCTTTCCTCGCCACCACTCCTCCTCATCCTCAGCACCTTTCCTCGCCACCACTCCTCCTCATCCTCAGCAACTTTCCTCTCCACCACTCCTCCCCATCCTAAGAACCTTTCCTCTCCACCACTATACCTCATCCTCAGCACCTTACCTCGCTACCACTGCTCCTGTTCCTCAGCACCTTTCCTCGCCACCACTCCTCCTCACCCTCAGCACCTATCCTCTCCACCAATTCTCCTCATCCTCAGAACCTTTCCTCTCCACCACATCTCCACAACCTCAGAACCTTTCCTCTCCATCTCATCCTCAGCACCTTTCCTCTCCACCACTCCACCTCATCCTCAGCACCTTTCCTCTTAACCACTCTGCCTCTTCCTCAGCACCTTTGCTCTCCACCAAGCCTCCTTAACTTCAGCGCCTTTTCCTCGCCACCACTCCTCCTCATCCTCAGCACCTTTCCTCACCACCACTCCTTCACATCCTCAGCACCTTTCCTCTCCACCACTCCTCTTCATCCTCACCACCACTCCTCCTCATCCTCAGCACCTTTCCTCTCCACCACTCTGCCTCATCCTCAGCACCTTTTCTCTCCACCACTCCTCCTCATCCTCAGCACCTTTCCTCTCCACCACTCCTCCTCATCCTCAGCGCCTTTTCCTCGCCACCACTCCTCCTCATCCTCAGAACCTTTCCTCTCCACCACTCCTCCTCATCCTCAGCACTTTTCCTCTCCACCACTCCTCCTCATCCTCAGCACCTTTCCTCTCGACCACTTATCCCCATCCTCATCGCCTTTTCCTCGCCACCACTCCTCCTCATCTTCAGCACCTTTCCTCTCCACCACTCCTTCTCATCCTCAGCACCTTTCCTCGCCACCACTCCTCCTCATCCTCAGCACCTTTCCTCTCCACCGCTCCTCCTCATCCTCAGCACCTTTTCTCTCCACCACTCCTCCCCATCCTCAGCACCTTTCCTCTCCACCAATCCTCCCCATCCTCAGCACCTTTCCTCGTCACCACTCCTCCTCATACTCAGCACCTTTCCTCTCCACCACTCCTCCTCATCCTCAGCACCTTCCCTCTCCACCACTCCTCATCCTCAACAACTTTACTCTCCACCACACCTCCTCATTCTCAGCACCTTTCCTCTCCACCACTCCTCCTCATCCTCAGCACTTTACCTCGCTACCACTGCTCCTGTTCCTCAGCAACTTTCTTTGCCACCACTCCTCCTCATCCTCAGTGCCTTTCCTTGCCACCTCTCCTCATCACCTTTCCTCGCCACCACTTCTCCTCATCCTCAGCACCTTTCCTCTCCACTACTCCCTTTCCTCTCCACCACTCTGCCTCATCCTCAGGACCTTTGCTCTCCACCATGCCTCCTCATCCTCAGTACCTTTCCTCTCCACCACTCCTCCTCATACTCAGCACCTTACCTCGCTACCACTGCTCCTGTTCTTCAGCACCTTTCCTCTCCACCACTCTGCCTCATCCTCAGCACCTTTTCTCTCCACCACTCCTCCTCATCCTCAGCACCTTTGCTCTCCACCATGCCTCCTCATCCTCAGTACCTTTCCTCTCCACCATTCCTCCTCATACTCAGCACCTTACCTCGCTACCACTGCTCCTGTTCCTCAGCACCTTTCCTCGCCACCACTCCTCCTCCCCCTCAGCACCTATCCTCTCCACCAATTCTCCTCATCCTCAGAACCTTTCCTCTCCACCACATCTCCTCATCCTCAGCACCTTTCCTCTTAACCACACTGCCTCATCCTCAGCACCTTTTCTCTCCACCAGTCCTCCTCATCCTCAGCACCTTTGCTCTCCACCAAGCCTCCTTAACTTCAGCGCCTTTTCCTCGCCACCACTCCTCCTCATCCTCAGCACCATTCCTCACCACCACTCCTTCACATCCTCAGCACCTTAATTCTCCACTACTCCTCTTCATCCTCAGCACCTTTCCTCACCACCACTCCTCCTCATCCTCAGCACCTTTCCTCGCCACCACTCCTCCTCATCCTCAGTGCCTTTCCTTGCCACCTCTCCTCCTCATCACCTTTCCTCGGCACCACTTCTCCTCATCCTCAGCACCTTTCCTTGCCACCAGACCTTCACATCACCTTTCCTCGCCACCACTCCTCCTCATCCTCAGCACCTTTCTTCTCCACCACTCCTCTTTATCCTCAGCACCTTTCCTCTCCACCACTCCTCCCCATCCTCAGCACCTTTCCTCTCCACCACTCCTCCTCATCCTCAGCACCTTTCCTCTCCACCACTCTGCCTCATCCTCAGCACCTTTTCTCTCCACCACTCCTCCTCATCCTCAGCACCTTTGCTCTCCACCATGCCTCCTCATCCTCAGTACCTTTCCTCTCCACCACTCCTCTTCATCCTCAGCACCTTTCCTCGCCACCACTCCTCCTCATCCTCAGCACCTTTCCTCGCCACCACTCCTCCTCATCCTCAGCAACTTTCCACCACTCCTCCCCATCCTAAGAACCTTTCCTCTCCACCACTATACCTCATCCTCAGCACCTTACCTCGCTACCACTGCTCCTGTTCCTCAGCACCTTTCCTCGCCACCACTCCTCCTCACCCTCAGCACCTATCCTCTCCACCAATTCTCCTCATCCTCAGAACCTTTCCTCTCCACCACATCTCCACAACCTCAGAACCTTTCCTCTCCATCTCATCCTCAGCACCTTTCCTCTCCACCACTCCACCTCATCCTCAGCACCTTTCCTCTTAACCACTCTGCCTCTTCCTCAGCACCTTTGCTCTCCACCAAGCCTCCTTAACTTCAGCGCCTTTTCCTCGCCACCACTCCTCCTCATCCTCAGCACCTTTCCTCACCACCACTCCTTCACATCCTCAGCACCTTTCCTCTCCACCACTCCTCTTCATCCTCACCACCACTCCTCCTCATCCTCAGCACCTTTCCTCTCCACCACTCTGCCTCATCCTCAGCACCTTTTCTCTCCACCACTCCTCCTCATCCTCAGCACCTTTCCTCTCCACCACTCCTCCTCATCCTCAGCGCCTTTTCCTCGCCACCACTCCTCCTCATCCTCAGAACCTTTCCTCTCCACCACTCCTCCTCATCCTCAGCACTTTTCCTCTCCACCACTCCTCCTCATCCTCAGCACCTTTCCTCTCGACCACTTATCCCCATCCTCATCGCCTTTTCCTCGCCACCACTCCTCCTCATCTTCAGCACCTTTCCTCTCCACCACTCCTTCTCATCCTCAGCACCTTTCCTCGCCACCACTCCTCCTCATCCTCAGCACCTTTCCTCTCCACCGCTCCTCCTCATCCTCAGCACCTTTTCTCTCCACCACTCCTCCCCATCCTCAGCACCTTTCCTCTCCACCAATCCTCCCCATCCTCAGCACCTTTCCTCGTCACCACTCCTCCTCATACTCAGCACCTTTCCTCTCCACCACTCCTCCTCATCCTCAGCACCTTCCCTCTCCACCACTCCTCATCCTCAACAACTTTACTCTCCACCACACCTCCTCATTCTCAGCACCTTTCCTCTCCACCACTCCTCCTCATCCTCAGCACTTTACCTCGCTACCACTGCTCCTGTTCCTCAGCAACTTTCTTTGCCACCACTCCTCCTCATCCTCAGTGCCTTTCCTTGCCACCTCTCCTCATCACCTTTCCTCGCCACCACTTCTCCTCATCCTCAGCACCTTTCCTCTCCACTACTCCCTTTCCTCTCCACCACTCTGCCTCATCATCAGGACCTTTGCTCTCCACCATGCCTCCTCATCCTCAGTACCTTTCCTCTCCACCACTCCTCCTCATACTCAGCACCTTACCTCGCTACCACTGCTCCTGTTATTCAGCACCTTTCCTCTCCACCACTCTGCCTCATCCTCAGCACCTTTTCTCTCCACCACTCCTCCTCATCCTCAGCACCTTTGCTCTCCACCATGCCTCCTCATCCTCAGTACCTTTCCTCTCCACCATTCCTCCTCATACTCAGCACCTTACCTCGCTACCACTGCTCCTGTTCCTCAGCACCTTTCCTCGCCACCACTCCTCCTCCCCCTCAGCACCTATCCTCTCCACCAATTCTCCTCATCCTCAGAACCTTTCCTCTCCACCACATCTCCTCATCCTCAGCACCTTTCCTCTTAACCACACTGCCTCATCCTCAGCACCTTTTCTCTCCACCAGTCCTCCTCATCCTCAGCACCTTTGCTCTCCACCAAGCCTCCTTAACTTCAGCGCCTTTTCCTCGCCACCACTCCTCCTCATCCTCAGCACCATTCCTCACCACCACTCCTTCACATCCTCAGCACCTTAATTCTCCACTACTCCTCTTCATCCTCAGCACCTTTCCTCACCACCACTCCTCCTCATCCTCAGCACCTTTCCTCGCCACCACTCCTCCTCATCCTCAGCACCTTTCCTCTCCACCACTCCTCCCCATCCTCAGCACCTTTCCTCTCCACCACTATACCTCATCCTCAGCACCTTTCCTCTCGACCACTTATCCCCATCCTCATTGCCTTTTCCTCGCCACCACTCCTCCTCATCCTCAGCACCTTTCCTCTCCACCACTCATCCTCAACCTCAGCACCTTTACTCGCCACCACTCCTCATCCTCAGCACCTTTCCTCGCCACCAGTCCACTTCATCCTTAGCACCTTTCCTCTCCACCACTCCTCATCCACAGCACCTTTCCTCGCCACCACTCCTCCTCATCCTCAGCACCTTTCCTCTCCACCACTCCTCCCCATCCTCAGCACCTTTCCTCTCCCACACTCCTCCTCATCCTCAGCACCTTTACTCGCCACCACTCCTCATCCTCAGCACCTTTCCTCGTCACCAGTCCACTTCATCCTTAGCACCTTTCCTCTCCACCACTCCTCATCCACAGCACCTTTCCTCGCCACCACTCCTCCCCATCCTCAGCACCTTTCCTCTCCACCACTCCTCCCCATCCTCAGCATCTTTCCTCTCCACCACTCCTCCTCATCCTCAGCACCTTTACTCGCCACCACTCCTCATCCTCAGCACCTTTCCTCGCCACCAGTCCACTTCATCCTTAGCACCTTTTCTCTCCACCACTTCTCATCCACAGCACCTTTCCTCGCCACCACGCCTCCTCATCCTCAGCACCTTTCCTCTCCACCACTACTCCCCATCCTCAGCACCTTTCCTCTCCACCACTCCTCATCCACAGCACCTTTCCTCTCCACCACTACTCTTCATTCTCAGCACCTTTCCTCTCCACCACTCCTCACCATCCTCAGCACCTTTCCTCTCCCCCACTCCTCCTCATCCTCAGCACCTTTACTCGCCACCACTCCTCATCCTCAGCACCTTTCCTCGCCACCAGTCCACTTCATCCTTAGCACCTTTCCTCTCCACCACTCCTCATCCACAGCACCTTTCCTCACCACCACTCCTCCTCATCCTCAGCACCTTTCCTCTCCACCACTCCTCCCCATCCTCAGCACCTTTCCTCTCCACCACTCCTCATCCACAGCACCTTTCCTCGCCACCACTCCTCCTCATCCTCAGCACCTTTCCTCTCCACCACTCCTCCCCATCCTCAGCACCTTTCCTCTCCACCCCTCCTCCCCATCCTCAGCACCTTTCCTCGCCACCATTACTCATCCTCAGCACCTTTCCTCGCCACCACTCCTCCTCATCCTCAGCACCTTTCCTCTCCACCACTCCTCCTCATCCTCATCACCTTTCCTCTCCACCACTCCTCCCCATCCTCAGCACCTTTCCTCTCCACCAATCCTCCCCATCCTCAGCACCTTTCCTCGTCACCACTCCTCCTCATACTCAGCACCTTTCCTCTCCACCACTCCTCCTCATCCTCAGCACCTTCCCTCTCCTCCACTCCTCATCCTCAACAACTTTACTCTCTACCACGCCTCCTCATCCTCAGCACCTTTCCTCTCCAACAGTTCTCCTCATCCTCAGCAACTTTCCTTGACACCAGACCTTCACAACACATTTCCTCGCCACCACTCCTCCTCATCCTCAGCACCTTTCTTCGCCACGACTCCTCCTCATCCTCAGCACCTTTCCTCTCCACCACTCCTCCCTATCCTCAGCACCTTTCCTCGCCACCACTCCTCATCCTCAGCACCTTTCCTCGCCACCACTCCTCCTCATCCTCAGCACCTTTCCTCTCCACCACTCCTCCTCATCCTCAGCACCTTTCCTCTCCACCACTCCTCCTCATCCTCAGCACCATTCTTCTCCACCAATCATCCCCATCCTCATCACCTTTCCTCATCACCACCCCTCCTCATACTCAGCACCTTTCCTCTCCACCACTCCTCCTCATCCTCAGCACCTTCCCTCTCCACCACTCCTCATCCTCAACAACTTTACTCTCCACCACTCCTCCCCATCCTCAGCACCTTTCCTCGCCACCACTCCTCCTCATCCTCAGCACCTTTCCTCTCCACCACTCCTCCTCATCCTCAGCACCTTCCCTCTCCACCACTCCTCATCCTCAACAACTTTACTCTCCACCACGCCTCCTCATTCTCAGCACCTTTCCTCTCCACCACTCCTCCTCATCCTCCGCACCTTACCTCGCTACCACTGCTCCTGTTCCTCAGCAACTTTCTTTGCCACCACTCCTCCTCATCCTCAGTGCCTTTCCTTGCCACCTCTCCTCCTCATCACCTTTCCTCGCCACCACTCCTCCTCATCCTCAGCACCTTTCTTCGCCACCACTCCTCCTCATCCTCAGCACCTTTCCTCTCCACCACTCTGCATCATCCTCAGCACCTTTTCTCTCCACCACTCCTCCTCATCCTCAGCACCTTTCCTCTCCACCACTCCTCCTCATCCTCAGCACCTTTCCTCTCAACCACTCCTCCTCATCCTCAGCACCTTTCCTCTCCACCACTCCTCCTCATCCTCAACACCTTTCCTCTCCACCACTCCTCCTGATCCTCAGAACCTTTCCTCTCGACCAATTCTCCCCATCCTCAGCGCCTTTTCCTCGCCACCACTCCTCCTCATCTTCAGAACCTTTCCTCTCCTCCACTCCTCCTCATCCTCAGCCCTTTTTCTCTCCACCACTCCTCCTCATCCTCAGCACCTTTCCTCTCCACCACTCCTCCTCATCCTCAGCACCTTTCCTCTCCACCACTCCTCCTCATCCTCAGCACCTTTTCTCTCCACCACTCCTCCCCATCCTCAGCACCTTTCCTCTCCACCAAACCTCCCCATCCTCAGCACCTTTCCTCGTCACCACTCCTCCTCATACTCAGCACCTTTCCTCTCCACCACTCCTCCTCATCCTCAGCACCTTACCTCGCTACCACTGCTCCTGTTCCTCAGCAACTTTCTTTGCCACCACTCCTCCTCATCCTCAGTGCCTTTCCTTGCCACCTCTCCTCCTCATCACCTTTCCTCGCCACCACTCCTCCTCATCCTCAGCACCTTTCTTCGCCATTACTCCTCCTCATCCTCAGCACCTTTCCTCTCCACCACTCTGCCTCATCCTCAGCACCTTTCCTCTCCACCATTCCTCCTCATCCTCAGCACCTTTCCTCTCCACCACTCCTCCTCATCCTCAGCACCTTTCCTCTCCACCACTCCTCCTCATCCTCAGCACCTTTCCTCTCCACCACTCCTCCTCATCACCTTTCCTCTCCACCACTCCTCCTCATCCTCAGCACCTTTCCTCTCCACCACTCCTCCTCATCCTCAGCACCTTTCCTCTCCACCACTCCTCCTCATCCTGAACACCTTTCCTCTCCACCACTCCTCCTGATCCTCAGAACCTTTCCTCTCGACCAATTCTCCCCATCCTCAGCGCCTTTTCCTCGCCACCACTCCTCCTCATCTTCAGAACCTTTCCTCTCCACCACTCCTCCTCATCCTCAGCACCTTTTCTCTCCACCACTACTCCTCATCCTCAGCACCTTTCCTCTCCACCACTCCTCCTCTTCCTCAGCACCTTTCCTCTCCACCACTCCTCCTCATCCTCAGCACCTTTTGTCTCCACCACTCCTCCCCATCCTCAGCACCTTTCCACTCCACCAATCCTCCCCATCCTCAGCACCTTTCCTCGTCACCACTCCTCCTCATACTCAGCACCTTTCCTCTCCACCACTCCTCCTAATCCTCAGCACCTTTCCTCTCCACCACTCCTCATCCTCAACAACTTTACTCTCCACCACGCACCCTCATTCTCAGCACCTTTCCTCTCCACCACTCCTCCTCATCCTCAGCACCTTACCTCGCTACCACTGCTCCTGTTCCTCAGCAACTTTCTTTGCCACCACTCCTCCTCATCCTCAGTGCCTTTCCTTGCCACCTCACCTCCTCATCACCTTTCCTCGCCACCACTTCTCCTCATCCTCAGCACCTTTCCTTGCCACCAGACCTTCACATCACCTTTCCTCGCCACCACTGCTCCTCTTCCTCAGCACCTTTCTTCTCCACCACTCCTCCTTATCCTCAGCACCTTTCCTCTCCACCACTCCTCCCCATCCTCAGCACCTTTCCTCTCCACCACTCCTCCTCATCCTCAGCACCTTTCCTCTCCACCACTCTGCCTCATCCTCAGCACCTTTTCTCTCCACCACTCCTCCTCATCCTCAGCACTTTTGCTCTCCACCATGCCTCCTCATCCTCAGTACCTTTCCTCTCCACCACTCCTCTTCATCCTCAGCACCTTTCCTCACCACCACTCCTCCTCATCCTCAGCACCTTTCCTCGCCACCACTCCTCCTCATCCTCAGCAACTTTCCTCTCCACCACTCCTCCCCATCCTAAGAACCTTTCCTCTCCACCACTATACCTCATCCTCAGCACCTTACCTCGCTACCACTGCTCCTGTTCCTCAGCACCTTTCCTCGCCACCACTCCTCCTCACCCTCAGCACCTATCCTCTCCACCAATTCTCCTCATCCTCAGAACCTTTCCTCTCCACCACATCTCCACAACCTCAGAACCTTTCCTCTCCATCTCATCCTCAGCACCTTTCCTCTCCACCACTCCACCTCATCCTCAGCACCTTTCCTCTTAACCACTCTGCCTCATCCTCAGCACCTTTTCTCTCCACCAGTCCTCCTCTTCCTCAGCACCTTTGCTGTCCACCAAGCCTCCTTAACTTCAGCGCCTTTTCCTCGCCACCACTCCTCCTCATCCTCAGCACCTTTACTCACCACCACTCCTTCACATCCTCAGCACCTTTCCTCTCCACCACTCCTCTTCATCCTCAGCACCTTTCCTCGCCACCACTCCTCCTCATCCTCAGCACCTTTCCTCTCCACCACTCCTCCTCATCCTCAGCACCTTTTCTCTCCACCACTCCTCCCCATCCTCAGCACCTTTCCTCTCCACCAATCCTCCCCATCCTCAGCACCTTTCCTCGTCACCACTCCTCCTCATACTCAGCACCTTTCCTCTCCACCACTCCTCCTCATCCTCAGCACCTTCCCTCTCCACCACTCCTCATCCTCAACAACTTTACTCTCCACCACACCTCCTCATTCTCAGCACCTTTCCTCTCCACCACTCCTCCTCATCCTCAGCACTTTACCTCGCTACCACTGCTCCTGTTCCTCAGCAACTTTCTTTGCCACCACTCCTCCTCATCCTCAGTGCCTTTACTTGCCACCTCTCCTCATCACCTTTCCTCGCCACCACTTCTCCTCATCCTCAGCACCTTTCCTCTCCACTACTCCCTTTCCTCTCCACCACTCTGCCTCATCCTCAGGACCTTTGCTCTCCACCATGCCTCCTCATCCTCAGTACCTTTCCTCTCCACCACTCCTCCTCATACTCAGCACCTTACCTCGCTACCACTGCTCCTGTTCTTCAGCACCTTTCCTCTCCACCACTCTGCCTCATCCTCAGCACCTTTTCTCTCCACCACTCCTCCTCATCCTCAGCACCTTTGCTCTCCACCATGCCTCCTCATCCTCAGTACCTTTCCTCTCCACCATTCCTCCTCATACTCAGCACCTTACCTCGCTACCACTGCTCCTGTTCCTCAGCACCTTTCCTCGCCACCACTCCTCCTCCCCCTCAGCACCTATCCTCTCCACCAATTCTCCTCATCCTCAGAACCTTTCCTCTCCACCACATCTCCTCATCCTCAGCACCTTTCCTCTTAACCACACTGCCTCATCCTCAGCACCTTTTCTCTCCACCAGTCCTCCTCATCCTCAGCACCTTTGCTCTCCACCAAGCCTCCTTAACTTCAGCGCCTTTTCCTCGCCACCACTCCTCCTCATCCTCAGCACCATTCCTCACCACCACTCCTTCACATCCTCAGCACCTTAATTCTCCACTACTCCTCTTCATCCTCAGCACCTTTCCTCACCACCACTCCTCCTCATCCTCAGCACCTTTCCTCGCCACCACTCCTCCTCATCCTCAGCACCTTTCCTCTCCACCACTCCTCCCCATCCTCAGCACCTTTCCTCTCCACCACTATACCTCATCCTCAGCACCTTTCCTCTCGACCACTTATCCCCATCCTCATTGCCTTTTCCTCGCCACCACTCCTCCTCATCCTCAGCACCTTTCCTCTCCACCACTCATCCTCAACCTCAGCACCTTTACTCGCCACCACTCCTCATCCTCAGCACCTTTCCTCGCCACCAGTCCACTTCATCCTTAGCACCTTTCCTCTCCACCACTCCTCATCCACAGCACCTTTCCTCGCCACCACTCCTCCTCATCCTCAGCACCTTTCCTCTCCACCACTCCTCCCCATCCTCAGCACCTTTCCTCTCCCACACTCCTCCTCATCCTCAGCACCTTTACTCGCCACCACTCCTCATCCTCAGCACCTTTCCTCGTCACCAGTCCACTTCATCCTTAGCACCTTTCCTCTCCACCACTCCTCATCCACAGCACCTTTCCTCGCCACCACTCCTCCTCATCCTCAGCACCTTTCCTCTCCACCACTCCTCCCCATCCTCAGCACCTTTCCTCTCCACCACTCCTCATCCACAGCACCTTTCCTCGCCACCACGCCTCCTCATCCTCAGCACCTTTCCTCTCCACCACTCCTCCCCATCCTCAGCACCTTTTCTCTCCACCACTTCTCATCCACAGCACCTTTCCTCGCCACCACGCCTCCTCATCCTCAGCACCTTTCCTCTCCACCACTACTCCCCATCCTCAGCACCTTTCCTCTCCACCACTCCTCATCCACAGCACCTTTCCTCTCCACCACTACTCTTCATTCTCAGCACCTTTCCTCTCCACCACTCCTCACCATCCTCAGCACCTTTCCTCTCCCCCACTCCTCCTCATCCTCAGCACCTTTACTCGCCACCACTCCTCATCCTCAGCACCTTTCCTCGCCACCAGTCCACTTCATCCTTAGCACCTTTCCTCTCCACCACTCCTCATCCACAGCACCTTTCCTCACCACCACTCCTCCTCATCCTCAGCACCTTTCCTCTCCACCACTCCTCCCCATCCTCAGCACCTTTCCTCTCCACCACTCCTCATCCACAGCACCTTTCCTCGCCACCACTCCTCCTCATCCTCAGCACCTTTCCTCTCCACCACTCCTCCCCATCCTCAGCACCTTTCCTCTCCACCCCTCCTCCCCATCCTCAGCACCTTTCCTCGCCACCATTACTCATCCTCAGCACCTTTCCTCGCCACCACTCCTCCTCATCCTCAGCACCTTTCATCTCCACCACTCCTCCTCATCCTCATCACCTTTCCTCTCCACCACTCCTCCCCATCCTCAGCACCTTTCCTCTCCACCAATCCTCCCCATCCTCAGCACCTTTCCTCGTCACCACTCCTCCTCATACTCAGCACCTTTCCTCTCCACCACTCCTCCTCATCCTCAGCACCTTCCCTCTCCTCCACTCCTCATCCTCAACAACTTTACTCTCTACCACGCCTCCTCATCCTCAGCACCTTTCCTCTCCAACAGCTCTCCTCATCCTCAGCAACTTTCCTTGCCACCAGACCTTCACAACACATTTCCTCGCCACCACTCCTCCTCATCCTAAGCACCTTTCTTCGCCACGACTCCTCCTCATCCTCAGCACCTTTCCTCTCCACCACTCCTCCCCATCCTCAGCACCTTTACTCGCCACCACTCCTCATCCTCAGCACCTTTACTCGCCACCACTCCTCCTCATCCTCAGCACCTTTCCTCTCCACCACTCCTCCTCATCCTCAGCACCTTTCCTCTCCACCACTCCTCCGCATCCTCAGCACCATTCTTCTCCACCAATCATCCCCATCCTCATCACCTTTCCTCATCACCACCCCTCCTCATACTCAGCACCTTTCCTCTCCACCACTCCTCCTCATCCTCAGCACCTTCCCTCTCCACCACTCCTCATCCTCAACAACTTTACTCTCCACCACTCCTCCCCATCCTCAGCACCTTTCCTCGCCACCACTCCTCCTCATCCTCAGCACCTTTCCTCTCCACCACTCCTCCTCATCCTCAGCACCTTCCCTCTCCACCACTCCTCATCCTCAACAACTTTACTCTCCACCACGCCTCCTCATTCTCAGCACCTTTCCTCTCCACCACTCCTCCTCATCCTCAGCACCTTACCTCGCTACCACTGCTCCTGTTCCTCAACAACTTTCTTTGCCACCACTCCTCCTCATCCTCAGTGCCTTTCCTTGCCACCTCTCCTCCTCTTCACCTTTCCTCGCCACCACTCCTCCTCATCCTCAGCACCTTTCTTCGCCACCACTCCTCCTCATCCTCAGCACCTTTCCTCTCCACCACTCTGCATCATCCTCAGCACCTTTTCTCTCCACCACTCCTCCTCATCCTCAGCACCTTTCCTCTCCACCACTCCTCCTCATCCTCAGCACCTTTCCTCTCAACCACTCCTCCTCATCCTCAGCACCTTTCCTCTCCACCACTCCTCCTCATCCTCAACACCTTTCCTCTCCACCACTCCTCCTGATCCTCAGAACCTTTCCTCTCGACCAATTCTCCCCATCCTCAGCGCCTTTTCCTCGCCACCACTCCTCCTCATCTTCAGAACCTTTCCTCTCCTCCACTCCTCCTCATCCTCAGCCCTTTTTCTCTCCACCACTCCTCCTCATCCTCAGCACCTTTCCTCTCCACCACTCCTCATCCTCAGCACCTTTCCTCTCCACCACTCCTCCTCATCCTCAGCACCTTTTCTCTCCACCACTCCTCCCCATCCTCAGCACCTTTCCTCTCCACCAAACCTCCCCATCCTCAGCACCTTTCCTCGTCACCACTCCTCCTCATACTCAGCACCTTTCCTCTCCACCACTCCTCCTCATCCTCAGCACCTTACCTCGCTACCACTGCTCCTGTTCCTCAGCAACTTTCTTTGCCACCACTCCTCCTCATCCTCAGTGCCTTTCCTTGCCACCTCTCCTCCTCATCACCTTTCCTCGCCACCACTCCTCCTCATCCTCAGCACCTTTCTTCGCCATTACTCCTCCTCATCCTCAGCACCTTTCCTCTCCACCACTCTGCCTCATCCTCAGCACCTTTCCTCTCCACCACTCCTCCTCATCCTCAGCACCTTTCCTCTCCACCACTCCTCCTCATCCTCAGCACCTTTCCTCTCCACCACTCCTCCTCATCCTCAGCACCTTTCCTCTCCACCACTCCTCCTCATCCTCAGCACCTTTCCTCTCCACCACTCCTCCTCATCCTCAACACCTTTCCTCTCCACCACTCATCCTGATCCTCAGAACCTTTCCTCTCGACCAATTCTCCCCATCCTCAGCGACTTTTCCTCGCCACCACTCCTCCTCATCTTCAGAACCTTTCCTCTCCACCACTCCTCCTCATCCTCAGCACCTTTTCTCTCCACCACTCCTCCTCATCCTCAGCACCTTTCCTCTCCACCACTCCTCCTCATCCTCAGCACCTTTCCTCTCCACCACTCCTCCTCATCCTCAGCACCTTTTCTCTCCACCACTCCTCCCCATCCTCAGCACCTTTCCACTCCACCAATACTCCCCATCCTCAGCACCTTTCCTCGTCACCACTCCTCCTCATACTCAGCACCTTTCCTCTCCACCACTCCTCCTAATCCTTAGCACCTTCCCTCTCCACCACTCCTCATCCTCAACAACTTTACTCTCCACCACGCACCCTCATTCTCAGCACCTTTCCTCTCCACCACTCCTCCTCATCCTCAGCACCTTACCTCGCTACCACTGCTCCTGTTCCTCAGCAACTTTCTTTGCCACCACTCCTCCTCATCCTCAGTGCCTTTCCTTGCCACCTCACCTCCTCATCACCTTTCCTCGCCACCACTTCTCCTCATCCTCAGCACCTTTCCTTGCCACCAGACCTTCACATCACCTTTCCTCGCCACCACTGCTCCTCTTCCTCAGCACCTTTCTTCTCCACCACTCCTCCTTATCCTCAGCACCTTTCCTCTCCACCACTCCTCCCCATCCTCAGCACCTTTCCTCTCCACCACTCCTCCTCATCCTCAGCACCTTTCCTCTCCACCACTCTGCCTCATCCTCAGCACCTTTTCTCTCCACCACTCCTCCTCATCCTCAGCACCTTTGCTCTCCACCATGCCTCCTCATCCTCAGTACCTTTCCTCTACACCACTCCTCTTCATCCTCAGCAACTTTCCTCACCACCACTCCTCCTCATCCTCAGCACCTTTCCTCGCCACCACTCCTCCTCATCCTCAGCAACTTTCCTCTCCACCACTCCTCCCCATCCTAAGAACCTTTCCTCTCCACAACTATACCTCATCCTCAGCACCTTACCTCGCTACCACTGCTCCTGTTCCTCAGCACCTTTCCTCGCCACCACTCCTCCTCACCCTCAGCACCTATCCTCTCCACCAATTCTCCTCATCCTCAGAACCTTTCCTCTCCACCACATCTCCACAACCTCAGAACCTTTCCTCTCCATCTCATCCTCAGCACCTTTCCTCTCCACCACTCCACCTCATCCTCAGCACCTTTCCTCTTAACCACTCTGCCTCATCCTCAGCACCTTTTCTCTCCACCAGTCCTCCTCTTCCTCAGCACCTTTGCTGTCCACCAAGCCTCCTTAACTTCAGCGCCTTTTCCTCGCCACCACTCCTCCTCATCCTCAGCACCTTTCCTCACCACCACTCCTTCACATCCTCAGCACCTTTCCTCTCCACCACTCCTCTTCATCCTCAGCACCTTTCCTCACCACCACTCCTCCTCATCCTCAGCACCTTTCCTCTCCACCACTCTGCCTCATCCTCAGCACCTTTTCTCTCCACCACTCCTCCTCATCCTCAGCACCTTTCCTCTCCACCACTCCTCCTCATCCTCAGCGCCTTTTCCTCGCCACCACTCCTCCTCATCCTCAGAACCTTTCCTCTCCACCACTCCTCCTCATCCTCAGCACCTTTCCTCTCCACCACTCCTCCTCATCCTCAGCACCTTTCCTCTCCACCACTTATCCCCATCCTCATCGCCTTTTCCTTGCCACCACTCCTCCTCATCTTCAGCACCTTTCCTCTCCACCACTCCTCCTCATCCTCAGCACCTTTCCTCGCCACCACTCCTCCTCATCCTCAGCACCTTTCCTCTCCACCACTCCTCCTCATCCTCAGCACCTTTTCTCTCCACCACTCCTCCCCATCCTCAGCACTTTTCCTCTCCACCAATCCTCCCCATCCTCAGCACCTTTCCTCGTCACCACTCCTCCTCATACTCAGCACCTTTCCTCTCCACCACTCCTCCTCATCCTCAGCACCTTCCCTCTCCACCACTCCTCATCCTCAACAACTTTACTCTCCACCACACCTCCTCATTCTCAGCACCTTTCCTCTCCACCACTCCTCCTCATCCTCAGCACTTTACCTCGCTACCACTGCTCCTGTTCCTCAGCAACTTTCTTTGCCACCACTCCTCCTCATCCTCAGTGCCTTTCCTTGCCACCTCTCCTCATCACCTTTCCTCGCCACCACTTCTCCTCATCCTCAGCACCTTTTCTCTCCACTACTCCTCCTCATCCTCAGCACCTTTCCTCTCCACCACTCTGCCTCATCCTCAGCACCTTTCCTCTCCACCACTCTGCCTCATCCTCAGCACCTTTGCTCTCCACCATGCCTCCTCATCCTCAGTACCTTTCCTCTCCACCACTCCTCCTCATACTCAGCACCTTACCTCGCTACCACTGCTCCTGTTCTTCAGCACCTTTCCTCTCCACCACTCTGCCTCGTCCTCAGTACCTTTTCTCTCCACCACTCCTCCTCATCCTCAGCACCTTTGCTCTCCACCATGCCTCCTCATCCTCAGTACCTTTCCTCTCCACCACTCCTCCTCATACTCAGCACCTTACCTCGCTACCACTGCTCCTGTTCCTCAGCACCTTTCCTCGCCACCACTCCTCCTCCCCCTCAGCACCTATCCTCTCCACCAATTCTCCTCATCCTCAGAACCTTTCCTCTCCACCACATCTCCTCATCCTCAGCACCTTTCCTCTCCACCACTCCACCTCATCCTCAGCACCTTTCCTCTTAACCACTCTGCCTCATCCTCAGCACCTTTTCTCTCCACCAGTCCTCCTCATCCTCAGCACCTTTGCTCTCCACCAAGCCTCCTTAACTTCAGCGCCTTTTCCTCGCCACCACTCCTCCTCATCCTCAGCACCATTCCTCACCACCACTCCTTCACATCCTCAGCACCTTAACTCTCCACCACCTCTCTTCATCCTCAGCACCTTTCCTCACCACCACTCCTCCTCATCCTCAGCAACTTTCCTCGCCACCACTCCTCCTCATCCTCAGCAACTTTCCTCTCCACCACTCCTCCCCATCCTCAGCACCTTTCCTCTCCACCACTATACTTCATCCTCAGCACCTTTCCTCTCGACCACTTATCCCCATCCTCATTGCCTTTTCCTCGCCACCACTCCTCCTCATCCTCAGCACCTTTCCTCTCCACCACTCATCCTCAACCTCAGCACCTTTACTCGCCACCACTCCTCATCCAAAGCACCTTTCCTCGCCACCACTCCTCCTCATCCTCAGCACCTTTCCTCTCCACCACTGTTCCCCATCCTCAGCATCTTCCCTCTCCCACACTCCTCCTCATCCTCAGCACCTTTACTCGCCACCACTCCTCATCCTCAGCACCTTTCCTCGTCACCAGTCCACTTCTTCCTTAGCACCTTTCCTCTCCACCACTCCTCATCCACAGCACCTTTACTCGCCACCACTCCTCCTCATCCTCAGCACCTTTCCTCTCCACCACTCCTCCCCATCCTCAGCACCTTTCCTCTCCACCACTCCTCATCCACAGCACCTTTCCTCGCCACCACTCCTCTTCATCCTCAGCACCTTTCCTCTCCACCACTCCTCCCCATCCTCAGCACCTATCCTCTCCCCCACTCCTCCTCATCCTCAGCACCTTTACTCGCCACCACTCCTCATCCTCAGCACCTTTCCTCGCACCAGTCCACTTCATCCTTAGCACCTTTTCTCTCCACCACTCCTCATCCACAGCACCTTTCCTCGCCACCACTCCTCCTCATCCTCGGCACCTTTCCTCTCCACCACTACTCCCCATCCTCAGCACCTTTCCTCTCCACCACTCCTCATCCACAGCACCTTTCCTCGCCACCACTCCTCCTCATCCTCAGCACCTTTCCTCTCCACCACTCCTCCCCATCCTCAGCACCTTTCCTCTCCACCCCTCCTCCCCATCCTCAGCACCTTTCCTCGCCACCATTACTCATCCTCAGCACCTTTCCTCACCACCACTCCTCCTCATCCTCAGCACCTTTCCTCTCCACCACTCCTCCTCATCCTCAGCACCTTTCCTCTCCACCACTCCTCCCCATCCTCAGCACCTTTCCTCTCCACCAATCCTCCCCATCCTTAGCACCTTTCCTCGTCACCACTCCTCCTCATACTCAGCACCTTTCCTCTCCACCACTCCTCCTCATCCTCAGCACCTTCCCTCTCCTCCACTCCTCATCCTCAACAACTTTACTCTCCACCACGCCTCCTCATTCTCAGCACCTTTCCTCACCACCACTCCTCCTCATCCTCAGCACCTTTTCTCTCCACCACTCCTCCCCATCCTCAGCACCTTTCCTCTCCACCACTCCTCATCCACAGCACCTTTCCTCGCCACCACTCCTCCTCATCCTCAGCACCTTTCCTCTCCACCACTCCTCCCCATCCTCAGCACCATTCCTCACCACCACTCCTCCTCATACTCAGCACCTTAACTCTACACCACCTCTCTTCATCCTCAGCACCTTTCCTCACCACCACTCCTCCTCATCCTCAGCAACTTTCCTCGCCACCACTCCTCCTCATCCTCAGCAACTTTCTTCTCCACCACTCCTCCCCATCCTCAGCACCTTTTCTCTCCACAACTATACCTCATCCTCAGCACCTTTCCTCTCGACCACTTATCCCCATCCTCATTGCCTTTTCCTCGCCACCACTCCTCCTCATCCTCAGCACCTTTCCTCTCCACCACTCATCCTCAACCTCAGCACCTTTACTCGCCACCACTCCTCATCCACAGCACCTTTCCTCGCCACCACTTCTCCTCATCCTCAGCACCTTTCCTCTCCCCCACTCTTCCCCATCCTCAGCACCTTTCCTCTCCCACACTCCTCCTCATCCTCAGCACCTTTACTCGCCACCACTCCTCATCCTCAGCACCTTTCCTCGTCACCAGTCCACTTCTTCCTTAGCACCTTTCCTCTCCACCACTCCTCATCCACAGCACCTTTCCTCGCCACCACTCCTCCTCATCCTCAGCACCTTTCCTCTCCACCACTCCTCTCCATCCTCAGCACCTTTCCTCTCCACCACTCCTCATCCACAGCACCTTTCCTCGCCACCACTCCTCTTCATACTCAGCACCTTTCCTCTCCACCACTCCTCCCCATCCTCAGAACCTTTCCTCTCCACCACTCCTCATCCACAGCACCTTTCCTCACCACCACTCCTCCTCATCCTCAGCACCTTTCCTCCCCATCCTCAGCACCATTCCTCACCACCACTCCTCCTCATACTCAGCACCTTAACTCTCCACCACCTCTCTTCATCCTCAGCACCTTTCCTCACCACCACTCCTCCTCATCCTCAGCAACTTTCCTCGCCACCACTCCTCCTCATCCTCAGCAACTTTCTTCTCCACCACTCCTCCCCATCCTCAGCACCTTTCCTCTCCACAACTATACCTCATCCTCAGCACCTTTCCTCTCGACCACTTATCCCCATCCTCATTGCCTTTTCCTCGCCACCACTCCTCCTCATCCTCAGCACCTTTCCTCTCCACCACTCATCCTCAACCTCAGCACCTTTACTCGCCACCACTCCTCATCCACAGCACCTTTCCTCGCCACCACTCCTCCTCATCCTCAGCACCTTTCCTCTCCACCCCTCTTCCCCATCCTCAGCACCTTTCCTCTCCCACACTCCTCCTCAACCTCAGCACCTTTACTCGCCACCACTCCTCATCCTCAGCACCTTTCCTCGTCACCAGTCCACTTCTTCCTTAGCACCTTTCCTCTCCACCACTCCTCATCCACAGCACCTTTCCTCGCCACCACTCCTCCTCATCCTCAGCACCTTTCCTCTCCACCACTTCTCTCCATCCTCAGCACCTTTCCTCTCCACCACTCCTCATCCACAGCACCTTTCCTCGCCACCACTCCTCTTCATACTCAGCACCTTTCCTCTCCACCACTCCTCCCCATCCTCAGAACCTTTCCTCTCCCCCACTCCTCCTCATCCTCAGCACCTTTACTCGCCACCACTCCTCATCCTCAGCACCTTTCCTCGCCACCAGTCCTCTTCATCCTTAGCACCTTTTCTCTCCACCACTCCTCATCCACAGCACCTTTCCTAGCCACCACTCCTCCTCATCCTCAGCACCTTTCCTCTCCACCACTACTCCCCATCCACAGCACCTTTCCTCTCCACCACTCCTCATCCACAGCACCTTTCCTCGCCACCACTCCTCTTCATCCTCAGCACCTTTCCTCTCCACCACTCCTCCCCATCCTCAGCACCTTTCCTCTCCCCCACTCCTCCTCATCCTCAGCACCTTTACTCGCCACCACTCCTCATCCCCAGCACCTTTCCTCGCCACAAGTCCACTTCATCCTTAGCACCTTTCCTCTTCACCACTCCTCATCCACAGCACCTTTCCTCACCACCACTCCTCCTCATCCTCAGCACCTTTCCTCTCCACCACTCCTCCCCATCCTCAGCACATTTCCTCTCCACCACTCCTCATCCACAGCACCTTTCCTCGCCACCACTCCTCCTCATCCTCAGCACCTTTCCTCTCCACCACTCCTCCCCATCCTCAGCACCTTTCCTCTCCACCCCTCCTCCTCATCCTCAGCACCTTTCCTCTCCACCACTCCTCCTCATCCTCAGCACCTTTCCTCTCCACCACTCCTCCCCATCCTCAGCACCTTTCCTCTCCACCAATCCTCCCCATCCTCAGCACCTTTCCTCGTCACCACTCCTCCTCATACTCAGCACCTTTCCTCTCCACCACTCCTCCTCATCCTCAGCACCTTTCCTCGCCACCACTCCTCCTCATCCTCAGCAACTTTCCTCTCCACCACTCCTCCCCATCCTAAGAACCTTTCCTCTCCACCACTATACCTCATCCTCAGCACCTTACCTCGCTACCACTGCTCCTGTTCCTCAGCACCTTTCCTCGCCACCACTCCTCCTCACCCTCAGCACCTATCTTCTCCACCAATTCTCCTCATCCTCAGAACCTTTCCTCTCCACCACATCTCCACAACCTCAGAACCTTTCCTCTCCATCTCATCCTCAGCACCTTTCCTCTCCACCACTCCACCTCATCCTCAGCACCTTTCCTCTTAACCACTCTGCCTCATCCTCAGCACCTTTTCTCTCCACCAGTCCTCCTCTTCCTCAGCACCTTTGCTGTCCACCAAGCCTCCTTAACTTCAGCGCCTTTTCCTCGCCACCACTCCTCCTCCTCCTCAGCACCTTTCCTCACCACCACTCCTTCACATCCTCAGCACCTTTCCTCTCCACCACTCCTCTTCATCCTCAGCATCTTTCCTCACCACCACTCCTCCTCATCCTCAGCACCTTTCCTCTCCACCACTCTGCCTCATCCTCAGCACTTTTTCTCTCCACCACTCCTCCTCATCCTCAGCACCTTTCCTCTCCACCACTCCTCCTCATCCTCAGCGCCTTTTCCTCGCCACCACTCCTCCTCATCCTCAGAACCTTTCCTCTCCACCACTCCTCCTCATCCTCAGCACCTTTCCTCTCCACCACTCCTCCTCATCCTCAGCACCTTTCCTCTCGACCACTTATCCCCATCCTCATCGCCTTTTCCTTGCCACCACTCCTCCTCATCTTCAGCACCTTTCCTCTCCACTACTCCTCCTCATCCTCAGCACCTTTCCTCGCCACCACTCCTCCTCATCCTCAGCACCTTTCCTCTCCACCACTCCTCCTCATCCTCAGCACCTTTTCTCTCCACCACTCCTCCCCATCCTCAGCATCTTTCCTCTCCACCAATCCTCCCCATCCTCAGCACCTTTCCTCGTCACCACTCCTCCTCATACTCAGCACCTTTCCTCTCCACCACTCCTCCTCATCCTCAGCACTTTACCTCGCTACCACTGCTCCTGTTCCTCAGCAACTTTCTTTGCCACCACTCCTCCTCATCCTCAGTGCCTTTCCTTGCCACCTCTCCTCATCACCTTTCCTCGCCACCACTTCTCCTCATCCTCAGCACCTTTCCTCTCCACTACTCCTCCTCATCCTCAGCAACTTTCCTCGCCACCACTCCTCCTCATCCTCAGCAACTTTCTTCTCCACCACTCCTCCCCATCCTCAGCACCTTTCCTCTCCACAACTATACCTCAGCACCTTTCCTCTCGACCACTTATCCCCATCCTCATTGCCTTTTCCTCGCCACCACTCCTCCTCATCCTCAGCACCTTTCCTCTCCACCACTCTGCCTCATCCTCAGCACCTTTCCTCTCCACCACTCTGCCTCATCCTCAGCACCTTTGCTCTCCACCATGCCTCTTCATCCTCAGTACCTTTCCTCTCCACCACTCCTCCTCATACTCAGCACCTTACCTCGCTACCACTGCTCCTGTTCTTCAGCACCTTTCCTCTCCACCACTCTGCCTCATCCTCAGCACCTTTTCTCTCCACCACTCCTCCTCATCCTCAGCACCTTTGATCTCCACCATGCCTCCTCATCCTCAGTACCTTTCCTCTCCACCACTCCTCCTCATACTCAGCACCTTACCTCGCTACCACTGCTCCTGTTCCTCAGCACCTTTCCTCGCCACCACTCCTCCTCCCCCTCATCACCTATCCTTTCCACCAATTCTCCTCATCCTCAGAACCTTTCCTCTCCACCACATCTCCTCATCATCAGCACCTTTCCTCTCCACCACTCCACCTCATCCTCAGCACCTTTCCTCTTAACCACTCTGCCTCATCCTCAGCACCTTTTCTCTCCACCAGTCCTCCTCATCCTCAGCACCTTTGCTCTCCACCAAGCCTCCTTAACTTCAGCGCCTTTTCCTCGCCACCACTCCTCCTCATCCTCAGCACCATTCCTCACCACCACTCCTTCACATCCTCAGCACCTTAACTCTCCACCACCTCTCTTCATCCTCAGCACCTTTCCTCACCACCACTCCTCCTCATCCTCAGCAACTTTCCTCGCCACCACTCCTCCTCATCCTCAGCAAATTTCTTCTCCACCACTCCTCCCCATCCTCAGCACCTTTCCTCTCCACAACTATACCTCAGCACCTTTCCTCTCGACCACTTATCCCCATCCTCATTGCCTTTTCCTCGCCACCACTCCTCCTCATCCTCAGCACCTTTCCTCTCCACCACTCATCCTCAACCTCAGCACCTTTACTCGCCACCACTCCTCATCCACAGCACCTTTCCTCGCCACCACTCCTCCTCATCCTCAGCACCTTTCCTCTCCACCACTCTTCCCCATCCTCAGCACCTTTCCTCTCCCACACTCCTCCTCATCCTCAGCACCTTTACTCGCCACCACTCCTCATCCTCAGCACCTTTCCTCGTCACCAGTCCACTTCTTCCTTAGCACCTTTCCTCTCCACCACTCCTCATCCACAGCACCTTTCCTCGCCACCACTCCTCCTCATCCTCAGCACCTTTCCTCTCCACCACTCCTCTCCATCCTCAGCACCTTTCCTCTCCACCACTCCTCATCCACAGCACCTTTCCTCGCCACCACTCCTCTTCATACTCAGCACCTTTCCTCTCCACCACTCCTCCCCATCCTCAGAACCTTTCCTCTCCCCCACTCCTCCTCATCCTCAGCACCTTTACTCGCCACCACTCCTCATCCTCAGCACCTTTCCTCGCCACCAGTCCACTTCATCCTTAGCACCTTTTCTCTCCACCACTCCTCATCCACAGCACCTTTCCTAGCCACCACTCCTCCTCATCCTCAGCACCTTTCCTCTCCACCACTACTCCCCATCCACAGCACCTTTCCTCTCCACCACTCCTCATCCACAGCACCTTTCTTCGCCACCACTCCTCTTCATCCTCAGCACCTTTCCTCTCCACCACTCCTCCCCATTATCAGCATCTTTCCTCTCCCCCACTCCTCCTCATCCTCAGCACCTTTACTCGCCACCACTCCTCATCCCCAGCACCTTTCCTCGCCACAAGTCCACTTCATCCTTAGCACCTTTCCTCTCCACCACTCCTCATCCACAGCACCTTTCCTCACCACCACTCCTCCTCATCCTCAGCACCTTTCCTCTCCACCACTCCTCCCCATCCTCAGCACATTTCCTCTCCACCACTCCTCATCCACAGCACCTTTCCTCGCCACCACTCCTCCTCATCCTCAGCACCTTTCCTCTCCACCACTCCTCCCCATCCTCAGCACCTTTCCTCTCCACCCCTCCTCCTCATCCTCAGCACCTTTCCTCGCCACCATTACTCATCCTCAGCACCTTTCCTCGCCACCACTCCTCCTCATCCTCACCACCTTTCCTCTCCACCACTCCTCCTCATCCTCAGCACCTTTCCTCTCCACCACTCCTCCTCATCCTCAGCACCCTTCCTCTCCACTAATCCTCCCCATCCTTAGCACCTTTCCTCGTCACCACTCCTCCTCATACTCAGCACCTTTCCTCTCCACCACTCCTCCTCATCCTCAGCACCTTCCCTCTCCTCCACTCCTCATCCTCAACAACTTTACTCTCCACCACGCCTCCTCATTCTCAGCACCTTTCCTCACCACCACTCCTCCTCATCCTCAGCACCTTTCCTCTCCACCACTCCTCCTCATCCTCAGCACCTTTCCTCTCCACCACTCCTCCCCATCCTCAGCACCTTTCCTCTCCACCAATCCTCCCCATCCTCAGCACCTTTCCTCGTCACCACTCCTCCTCATACTCAGCACCTTTCCTCTCCACCACTCCTCCTCATCCTCAGCACCTTCCCTCTCCTCCACTCCTCATCCTCAACAACTTTACTCTCCACCACGCCTCCTCATCCTCAGCACCTTTCTTCTCCAACAGTTATCCTCATCCTCAGCACCTTTCCTTGCCACCAGACCTTCACAACACATTTCCTCGCCACCACTCCTCCTCATCCCCAGCACCTTTCTTCGCCACGACTCCTCCTCATCCTCAGCACCTTTCCTCTCCACCACTCCTCCCCATCCTCAGCACCTTTCCTCTCCACCACTCCTCCCCATCCTCAGCACCCTTCCTCTCCACTAATCCTCCCCATCCTTAGCACCTTTCCTCGTCACCACTCCTCCTCATACTCAGCACCTTTCCTCTCCACCACTCCTCCTCATCCTCAGCACCTTCCCTCTCCTCCACTCCTCATCCTCAACAACTTTACTCTCCACCACGCCTCCTCATTCTCAGCACCTTTCCTCACCACCACTCCTCCTCATCCTCAGCACCTTTCCTCTCCACCACTCCTCCTCATCCTCAGCACCTTTCCTCTCCACCACTCCTCCCCATCCTCAGCACCTTTCCTCTCCACCAATCCTCCCCATCCTCAGCACCTTTCCTCGTCACCACTCCTCCTCATACTCAGCACCTTTCCTCTCCACCACTCCTCCTCATCCTCAGCACCTTCCCTCTCCTCCACTCCTCATCCTCAACAACTTTACTCTCCACCACGCCTCCTCATCCTCAGCACCTTTCTTCTCCAACAGTTATCCTCATCCTCAGCACCTTTCCTTGCCACCAGACCTTCACAACACATTTCCTCGCCACCACTCCTCCTCATCCCCAGCACCTTTCTTCGCCACGACTCCTCCTCATCCTCAGCACCTTTCCTCTCCACCACTCCTCCCCATCCTCAGCACCTTTCCTCGCCACCACTCCTCATCCTCAGCACCTTTCCTCGCCACCACTCCTCCTCATCCTCAGCACCTTTCCTCTCCACCACTCCTCCTCATCCTCAGCACCTTTCCTCTCCACCACTCCTCCGCATCCTCAGCACCATTCCTCTCCACCAATCATCCCCATCCTCAGCACCTTTCCTCTCCACCACTCCTCCCTATCCTCAGCACCTTTCCTCTCCACCACTCCTCCGCATCCTCAGCACCATTCCTCTCCACCAATCATCCCCATCCTCATCACCTTTCCTCGTCACCACTTCTCCTCATCCTCAGCACCTTTCCTTGCCACCAGACCTTCACATCACCTTTCCTCGCCACCACTCCTCCTCATCCTCAGCACCTTTGCTCTCCACCACGCCTCCTCATCCTCAGCACCTTTTCTCTCCACCAATCCTCATCCTCAGCACCTTTCCTCTCCACCACTCCTCCTCATCCTCAGCACCTTTCCTCGCCACCACTCCTCATCCTCAGCACCTTTCCTCGCCACCACTCCTCTTCATCCTCAGCACCTTTCCTCACCACCACTCCTCCTCATCCTCAGCACCTTTCCTTGCCACCACTCCTCCTCATCCTCAGCAACTTTCCTCTCCACCACTCCTCCTCATCCTCAGCACCTTTCCTCTCCATCACTCCTCCTCATCCTCAGCACCTTTCCTCTCGACCACTTATTCCCATCCTCATCGCCTTTTCCTCGCCACCACTCCTCCTCATCCGCAGCACCTTTCCTCTCCACCACTCCTCCTCATCCTCAGCACCTTTACTCACCACCACTCCTCATCCCCAGCACCTTTCCTCGCCACCAGTCCACTTCATCCTTAGCACCTTTCCTCTCCATCACTCCTCATCCACAGCACCTTTCCTCGCCACCACTCCTCCTCATCCTCAGCACCTTTCCTCTCCACCACTCCTCCCCATCCTCAGCTCCTTTCCTCTCCACCACTCCTCCTCATCCTCAGCACCTTTCCTCGCCACCATTACACATCCTCAGCACCTTTCCTCGCTACCACTCCTCCTCATCCTCAGCACCTTTCCTCTCCACCACTCCTCCTCATCCTCAGCACCTTCCCTCTCCACCACTCCTCATCCTCAACAACTTTACTCTCCACCACGCCTCCTCATTCTCAGCACCTTTCCTCTCCACCACTCCTCCTCATCCTCAGCACCTTACCTCGCTACCACTGCTCCTGTTCCTCAGCAACTTTCTTTGCCACCACTCCTCCTCATCCTCAGTGCCTTTCCTTGCCAACTCTACTCCTCATCACCTTTCCTCGCCACCACTTCTCCTTATCCTCAGCACCTTTCCTTGCCACCAGACCTTCACATCACCTTTCCTCGCCACCACTCCTCCTCATCCTCAGCACCTTACTTCGCCACCACTCCTCCTCATCCTCAGCACCTTTCCTCTCCATCAATCCTCCCCATCCTCAACACCTTTCCTCTCCACCACTCCTCCCCATCCTCAGCACCTTTCCTCTCCACCAATCCTCCCCATCCTCAGCACCTTTCCTCGTCACCACTCCTCCTCATACTCAGCACCTTAACTCTCCACCACCTCTCTTCATCCTCAGCACCTTTCCTCACCACCACTTCTCCTCATCCTCAGCAACTTTCCTCGCCACCACTCCTCCTCATCCTCAGCAACTTTCTTCTCCACCACTCCTCCCCATCCTCAGCACCTTTCCTCTCCACAACTATACCTCATCCTCAGCACCTTTCCTCTCGACCACTTATCCCCATCCTCATTGCCTTTTCCTCGCCACCACTCCTCCTCATCCTCAGCACCTTTCCTCTCCACCACTCATCCTCAACCTCAGCACCTTTACTCGCCACCACTCCTCATCCACAGCACCTTTCCTTGCCACCACTCCTCCTCATCCTCAGCACCTTTCCTCTCCACCACTCTTCCCCATCCTCAGCACCTTTCCTCTCCAACACTCCTCCTCATCCTCAGCACCTTTACTCGCCACCACTCCTCATCCTCAGCACCTTTCCTCGCCACCAGTCCACTTCTTCCTTAGCACCTTTCCTCTCCACCACTCCTCATCCACAGCACCTTTCCTCGCCACCACTCCTCCTCATCCTCAGCACCTTTCCTCTCCACCACTCCTCCCCATCCTCAGCACCTTTCCTCTCCACCACTCCTCATCCACAGCACCTTTCCTCGCCACCACTCCTCTTCATACTCAGCACCTTTCCTCTCCACCACTCCTCCCCATCCTCAGCACCTTTCCTCTCCCCCACTCCTCCTCATCCTCAGCACCTTTACTCGCCACCACTCCTCATCCTCAGCACCTTTCCTTGCCACCAGTCCACTTCATCCTTAGCACCTTTTCTCTCCACCACTCCTCATCCACAGCACCTTTCCTAGCCACCACTCCTCCTCATCCTCAGCACCTTTACTCTCCAACACTACTCCCCATCCTCAGCACCTTTCCTCTCCACCACTCCTCATCCACAGCACCTTTCCTCGCCACCACTCCTCTTCATCCTCAGCACCTTTCCTCTCCACCACTCCTCCCCATCCTCAGCACCTTTCCTCTCCCCCACTCCTCCTCATCCTCAGCACCTTTACTCGCCACCACTCCTCATCCCCAGCACCTTTCCTCGCCACAAGTCCACTTCATACTTAGCACCTTTCCTCTCCACCACTCCTCATCCACAGCACCTTTCCTCACCACCACTCCTCCTCATCCTCAGCACCTTTCCTCTCCACCACTCCTCCCCATCCTCAGCACATTTCCTCTCCACCACTCCTCATCCACAGCACCTTTCCTCGCCACCACTCCTCCTCATCCTCAGCACCTTTCCTCTCCACCACTCCTCCCCATCCTCAGCACCTTTCCTCTCCACCCCTCCTCTTCATCCTCAGCACCTTTCCTCGCCACCATTACTCATCCTCAGCACCTTTCCTCGCCACCACTCCTCCTCATCCTCAGCACCTTTCCTCTCCACCACTCCTCCTCATCCTCAGCACCTTTCCTCTCCACCACTCCTCCCCATCCTCAGCACCCTTCCTCTCCACTAATCCTCCCCATCCTTAGCACCTTTCCTCGTCACCACTCCTCCTCATACTCAGCACCTTTCCTCTCCACCACTCCTCCTCATCCTCAGCACCTTCCCTCTCCTCCACTCCTCATCCTCAACAACTTTACTCTCCACCACGCCTCCTCATTCTCAGCACCTTTCCTCACCACCACTCCTCCTCATCCTCAGCACCTTTCCTCTCCACCACTCCTCCTCATCCTCAGCACCTTTCCTCTCCACCACTCCTCCCCATCCTCAGCACCTTTCCTCTCCACCAATCCTCCCCATCCTCAGCACCTTTCCTCGTCACCACTCCTCCTCATACTCAGCATCTTTCCTCTCCACCACTCCTCCTCATCCTCAGCACCTTCCCTCTCCTCCACTCCTCATCCTCAACAACTTTACTCGCCACCACGCCTCCTTATCCTCAGCACCTTTCCTTTCCAACAGTTATCCTCATCCTCAGCACCTTTCCTTGCCACCAGACCTTCACAACACATTTCCTCGCCACCACTCCTCCTCATCCCCAGCACCTTTCTTCGCCACGACTCCTCCTCATCCTCAGCACCTTTCCTCTCCACCACTCCTCCCCATCCTCAGCACCTTTCCTCGCCACCACTCCTCATCCTCAGCACCTTTCCTCGCCACCACTCCTCCTCATCCTCAGCACCTTTCCTCTCCACCACTCCTCCTCATCCTCAGCACCTTTCCTCTCCACCACTCCTCCGCATCCTCAGCACCATTCCTCTCCACCAATCATCCCCATCCTCAGCACCTTTCCTCTCCACCACTCCTCCCCATCCTCAGCACCTTTCCTCTCCACCACTCCTCCGCATCCTCAGCACCATTCCTCTCCACCAATCATCCCCATCCTCATCACCTTTCCTCGTCACCACTCCTCCTCATACTCAGCACCTTTCCTCTCCACCACTCCTCCTCATCCTCAGCACCTTCCCTCTCCACCACTCCTCTTCCTCAACAACTTTACTCTCGACCACGCCTCCTCATTCTCAGCACCTTTCCTCTCCACCACTCCTCCTCAGCCTCAGCACCATACCTCATTACCACTGCTCCCGTTCCTCAGCAACTTTCTTTGACACCACACCTCCTCATCCTCAGTGCCTTTCCTTTTCCACCTCATCACCTTTCCTCGCCACCACTTCTCCTCATCCTCAGCACCTTTCCTTGCCACCAGACCTTCACATCACCTTTCCTCGCCACCACTCCTCCTCATCCTCAGCACCTTTGCTCTCCACCTCGCCTCCTCATCCTCAGCACCTTTTCTCTCCACCAATCCTCATCCTCAGCACCTTTCCTCTCCACCACTCCTCCTCATCCTCAGCACCTTTCCTCGCCACCACTCCTCATCCTCAGCACCTTTCCTCGCCACCACTCCTCTTCATCCTCAGCACCTTTCCTCACCACCACTCCTCCTCATCTTCAGCACCTTTCCTTGCCACCACTCCTCCTCATCCTCAGCAACTTTCCTCTCCACCACTCCTCCTCATCCTCAGCACCTTTACGCACCACCACTCCTCATCCTCAGCACCTTTCCTCGCCACCAGTCCACTTCATCCTTAGCACCTTTCCTCTCCATCACTCCTCATCCACAGCACCTTTCCTCGCCACCACTCCTCCTCATCCTCAGCACCTTTCCTCTCCACCACTCATCCCCATCCTCAGCTCCTTTCCTCTCCACCACTCCTCCTCCTCCTCAGCACCTTTCCTCGCCACCATTACACATCCTCAGCACCTTTCCTCGCTACCACTCCTCCTCATCCTCAGCACCTTTCCTCTCCACCACTCCTCCTCATCCTCAGCACCTTCCCTCTCCACCACTCCTCATCCTCAACAACTTTACTCTCCACCACGCCTCCTCATTCTCAGCACCTTTCCTCTCCACCACTCCTCCTCATCCTCAGCACCTTACCTCGCTACCACTGCTCCTGTTCCTCAGCAACTTTCTTTGCCACCACTCCTCCTCATCCTCAGTGCCTTTCCTTGCCACCTCTACTCCTCATCACCTTTCCTCGCCACCACTTCTCCTCATCCTCAGCACCTTTCCTTGCCACCAGACCTTCACATCACCTTTCCTCGCCACCACTCCTCCTCATCCTCAGCACCTTACTTCGCCACCACTCCTCCTCATCCTCAGCACCTTTCCTCTCCATCAATCCTCCCCATCCTCAACACCTTTCCTCTCCACCACTCCTCCCCATCCTCAGCACCTTTCCTCTCCACCAATCCTCCCCATCCTCAGCACCTTTCCTCGTCACCACTCCTCCTCATACTCAGCACCTTAACTCTCCACCACCTCTCTTCATCCTCAGCACCTTTCCTCACCACCACTCCTCCTCATCCTCAGCAACTTTCCTCGCCACCACTCCTCCTCATCCTCAGCAACTTTCTTCTCCACCACTCCTCCCCATCCTCAGCACCTTTCCTCTAAACAACTATACCTCATCCTCAGCACCTTTCCTCTCGACCACTTATCCCCATCCTCATTGCCTTTTCCTCGCCACCACTCCTCCTCATCCTCAGCACCTTTCCTCTCCACCACTCATCCTCTGTCAGAGTCGGTGTTGTTTGTGTCCCCGGAGGGGGCGCTAGTGGGTCAGTGGAGGTAGGTGGAATGAAGTGAGGAGGCAGTACTGGGTTTCTGCGCATGTGCACAATGTAGATTTATTAATAACAGAAAAGTCCAGATAATAATAATGCAGCAGAAAGTAAAACAAACGAATGCAATGGGAATGGCAATGATAACGGCAATGGTGATAGCAATGGCAATTGGTAAACTGAAAGTCTATGGCAAAGTTTGTAATAACGAGATGAAACTGGAATGGTTAAAACGTGGAGCCAGCAGAGATGGGAATAACAGTAGCAACCTGGTAGCAGTGCAGGAGACAAGGTGTTAATGTCCACTGTGCTGGTGGAAAGCACAATCAGCTTGCAGGCTGAATCACAGGTCGGATATTAGAACGCACCGGGATAGGGAGTCTCTACTGTTGATGGCTGGAGCACACTGCAGGTGTAGAAGGTGTGAAGCCAGAAAGGTATTGCTGTGGTGCTGGTGCTTGTAGTTCCACGGAGTAGCTGATACAGGAGAGTATCCAGGAACAAGGAGAATCAGGTGAATATCCAGGAACACGGAGGAACAGGATAACAGGTCCAACCACACGAGTCGCAGGAGTGACACAAAGTTCAGGACAACCTCTGCCTCACCCAGCAGCTCCTGATATACCCCCTGACCGGCAGGCATTGGCTGGAGTGAGACAAGGGGGTGCGGCCAAGCTCCGGATTGGCTGCCACACTTACATTGAGGAATACTAACATGGCGGCGCCCATGCCGCGGCCCGGCAGGGACGCGGCGCGCTCACACGCCCGTTGACTCCAGGGGCGCTTCCAGGTCTGAGGATGCATCTATGAGCAGGACGACAGGTGATAGCAACATGCAGTGACCCCAGACGGAGTCCGCTCCGGCGGACCGACATGACAGCGGTGAGTCGATTCCTGACATCCTCAACCTCAGCACCTTTACTCGCCACCACTCCTCATCCACAGCACCTTTCCTCGCCACCACTCCTCCTCATCCTCAGCACCTTTCCTCTCCCCCACTCTTCCCCATCCTCAGCACCTTTCCTCTCCCACACTCCTCCTCATCCTCAGCACCTTTACTCGCCACCACTCCTCATCCTCAGCACCTTTCCTCGTCACCAGTCCACTTCTTCCTTAGCACCTTTCCTCTCCACCACTCCTCATCCACAGCACCTTTCCTCGCCACCACTCCTCATCCTCAGCACCTTTCCTCTCCACCACTCCTCCCCATCCTCAGCACCTTTCCTCTCCAACACTCCTCACCCACAGCACCTTTCCTCGCCACCACTCCTCTTCATACTCAGCACCTTTCCTCTCCACCACTCCTCCCCATCCTCAGCACCTTTCCTCTCCCCCACTCCTCCTCATCCTCAGCACCTTTACTCGCCACCACTCCTCATCCTCAGCACCTTTCCTCGCCACCAGTCCACTTCATCCTTAGCACCTTTTCTCTCCACCACTCCTCATCCACAGCACCTTTCCTAGCCACCACTCCTCCTCATCCTCAGCACCTTTCCTCTCCACCACTACTCCCCATCCTCAGCACCTTTCCTCTCCACCACTCCTCATCCACAGCACCTTTCCTCGCCACCACTCCTCTTCATCCTCAGCACCTTTCCTCTCCACCACTCCTCCCCATCCTCAGCACCTTTCCTCTCCCCAACTCCTCCTCATCCTCAGCACCTTTACTCGCCACCACTCCTCATCCCCAGCACCTTTCCTCACCACAAGTCCACTTCATCCTTAGCACCTTTCCTCTCCACCACTCCTCATCCACAGCACCTTTCCTCACCACCACTCCTCCTCATCCTCAGCACCTTTCCTCTCCACCACTCCTCCCCATCCTCAGCACATTTCCTCTCCACCACTCCTCATCCACAGCACCTTTCCTCGCAACCACTCCTCCCCATCCTCAGCACCCTTCCTCTCCACTAATCCTCCCCATCCTTAGCACCTTTCCTCGTCACCACTCCTCCTCATACTCAGCACCTTTCCTCTCCACCACTCCTCCTCATCCTCAGCACCTTCCCTCTCCTCCACTCCTCATCCTCAACAACTTTACTCTCCACCACGCCTCCTCATTCTCAGCACCTTTCCTCACCACCACTCCTCCTCATCCTCAGCACCTTTCCTCTCCACCACTCCTCCTCATCCTCAGCACCTTTCCTCTCCACCACTCCTCCCCATCCTCAGCACCTTTCCTCTCCACCAATCCTCCCCATCCTCAGCACCTTTCCTCGTCACCACTCCTCCTCATACTCAGCACCTTTCCTCTCCACCACTCCTCCTCATCCTCAGCACCTTCCCTCTCCTCCACTCCTCATCCTCAACAACTTTACTCGCCACCACGCCTCCTCATCCTCAGCACCTTTCCTTTCCAACAGTTATCCTCATCCTCAGCACCTTTCCTTGCCACCAGACCTTCACAATACATTTCCTCGCCACCACTCCTCCTCATGCCCAGCACCTTTCTTCGCCACGACTCCTCCTCATCCTCAGCACCTTTCCTCTCCACCACTCCTCCCCATCCTCAGCACCTTTCCTCGCCACCACTCCTCATCCTCAGCACCTTTCCTCGCCACCACTCCTCCTCATCCTCAGCACCTTTCCTCTCCACCACTCCTCCTCATCCTCAGCACCTTTCCTCTCCACCACTCCTCCGCATCCTCAGCACCATTCCTCTCCACCAATCATCCCCATCCTCAGCACCTTTCCTCTCCACCACTCCTCCCCATCCTCAGCACCTTTCCTCTCCACCACTCCTCCGCACCCTCAGCACCATTCCTCTCCACCAATCATCCCCATCCTCATCACCTTTCCTCGTCACCACTCCTCCTCATACTCAGCACCTTTCCTCTCCACCACTCCTCCTCATCCTCAGCACCTTCCCTCTCCACCACTCCTCTTCCTCAACAACTTTACTCTCGACCACGCCTCCTCATTCTCAGCACCTTTCCTCTCCACCACTCCTCCTCATCCTCAGCAACATACCTCATTACCACTGCTCCCGTTCCTCAGCAACTTTCTTTGACACCACACCTCCTCATCCTCAGTGCCTTTCCTTTTCCACCTCTACTCCTCATCACCTTTCCTCGCCACCACTTCTCCTCATCCTCAGCACCTTTCCTTGCCACCAGACCTTCACATCACCTTTCCTCGCCACCACTCCTCCTCATCCTCAGCACCTTTGCTCTCCACCACGCCACCTCATCCTCAGCACCTTTTCTCTCCACCAATCCTCATCCTCAGCACCTTTCCTCTCCACCACTCCTCCTCATCCTCAGCACCTTTCCTCGCCACCACTCCTCATCCTCAGCACCTTTCCTCGCCACCACTCCTCTTCATACTCAGCACCTTTCCTCACCACCACTCCTCCTCATCCTCAGCACCTTTCCTTGCCACCACTCCTCCTCATCCTCAGCAACTTTCCTCTCCACCACTCCTCCTCATCCTCAGCACCTTTACTCACCACCACTCCTCATCCTCAGCACCTTTCCTCGCCACCAGTCCACTTCATCCTTAGCACCTTTCCTCTCCATCACTCCTCATCCACAGCACCTTTCCTCGCCACCACTCCTCATCCTCAGCACCTTTCCTCTCCACCACTCCTCCCCATCCTCAGCTCCTTTCCTCTCCACCACTCCTCCTCATCCTCAGCACCTTTCCTCGCCACCATTACACATCCTCAGCACCTTTCCTCGCTACCACTCCTCCTCATCCTCAGCACCTTTCCTCTCCACCACTCCTCCTCATCCTCAGCACCTTCCCTCTCCACCACTCCTCATCCTCAACAACTTTACTCTCCACCACGCCTCCTCATTCTCAGCACCTTTCCTCTCCACCACTCCTCCTCATCCTCAGCACCTTACCTCGCTACCACTGCTCCTGTTCCTCAGCAACTTTCTTTGCCACCACTCCTCCTCATCCTCAGTGCCTTTCCTTGCCATCTCTACTCCTCATCACCTTTCCTCGCCACCACTTCTCCTCATCCTCAGCACCTTTCCTTGCCACCAGACCTTCACATCACCTTTCCTCGCCACCACTCCTCCTCATCCTCAGCACCTTACTTCGCCACCACTCCTCCTCATCCTCAGCACCTTTCCTCTCCATCATTCCTCCCCATCCTCAACACCTTTCCTCTCCACCACTCCTCCCCATCCTCAGCACCTTTCCTCTCCACCAATCCTCCCCATCCTCAGCACCTTTCCTCGTCACCACTCCTCCTCATACTCAGCACCTTTCCTCTCCACCACTCCTCCTCATCCTCAGCACCTTCCCTCTCCTCCACTCCTCATCCTCAACAACTTTACTCTCCACCACGCCTCCTCATTCTCAGCACCTTTCCTCTCCACCACTCCTCCTCATCCTCAGCACCTTACCTCGCTACCACTGCTCCTGTTCCTCAGCAACTTTCTTTGCCACCACTCCTCCTCATCCTCAGTGCCTTTCCTTGCCACCTCTACTCCTCATCACCTTTCCTCGCCACCACTTCTCCTCATCCTCAGCACCTTTCCTTGCCACCAGACCTTCACATCACCTTTCCTCGCCACCACTCCTCCTCATCCTCAGCACCTTACTTCGCCACCACTCCTCCTCATCCTCAGCACCTTTCCTCTCCATCAATCCTCCCCATCCTCAACACCTTTCCTCTCCACCACTCCTCCCCATCCTCAGCACCTTTCCTCTCCACCAATCCTCCCCATCCTCAGCACCTTTCCTCGTCACCACTCCTCCTCATACTCAGCACCTTAACTCTCCACCACCTCTCTTCATCCTCAGCACCTTTCCTCACCACCACTCCACCTCATCCTCAGCAACTTTCCTCGCCACCACTCCTCCTCATCCTCAGCAACTTTCTTCTCCACCACTCCTCCCCATCCTCAGCACCTTTCCTCTCCACAACTATACCTCATCCTCAGCACCTTTCCTCTCGACCACTTATCCCCATCCTCATTGCCTTTTACTCGCCACCACTCCTCCTCATCCTCAGCACCTTTCCTCTCCACCACTCATCCTCAACCTCAGCACCTTTACTCGCCACCACTCCTCATCCACAGCACCTTTCCTCGCCACCACTCCTCCTCATCCTCAGCACCTTTCCTCTCCACCACTCTTCCCCATCCTCAGCACCTTTCCTCTCCACCACTCCTCCTCATCCTCAGCACCTTTACTCGCCACCACTCCTCATCCTCAGCACCTTTCCTCGTCACCAGTCCACTTCTTCCTTAGCACCTTTCCTCTCCACCACTCCTCATCCACAGCACCTTTCCTCGCCACCACTCCTCCTCATCCTCAGCACCTTTCCTCTCCACCACTCCTCCCCATCCTCAGCACCTTTCCTCTCCACCACTCCTCATCCACAGCACCTTTCCTCGCCACCACTCCTCTTCATACTCAGCACCTTTCCTCTCCACCACTCCTCCCCATCCTCAGCACCTTTCCTCTCCCCCACTCCTCCTCATCCTCAGCACCTTTACTCGCCACCACTCCTCATCCTCAGCACCTTTCCTCGCCACCAGTCCACTTCATCCTTAGCACCTTTTCTCTCCACCACTCCTCATCCACAGCACCTTTCCTAGCCACCACTCCTCCTCATCCTCAGCACCTTTCCTCTCCACCACTACTCCCCATCCTCAGCACCTTTCCTCTCCACCACTCCTCATCCACAGCACCTTTCCTCGCCACCACTCCTCTTCATCCTCAGCACCTTTCCTCTCCACCACTCCTCCCCATCCTCAGCACCTTTCCTCTCCCCCACTCCTCCTCATCCTCAGCACCTTTACTCGCCACCACTCCTCATCCCCAGCACCTTTCCTCGCCACAAGTCCACTTCATCCTTAGCACCTTTCCTCTCCACCACTCCTCATCCACAGCACCTTTCCTCACCACCACTCCTCCTCATCCTCAGCACCTTTCCTCTCCACCACTCCTCCCCATCCTCAGCACATTTCCTCTCCACCACTCCTCATCCACAGCACCTTTCCTCGCCACCACTCCTCCTCATCCTCAGCACCTTTCCTCTCCACCACTCCTCCCCATCCTCAGCACCTTTCCTCTCCACCCCTCCTCCTCATCCTCAGCACCTTTCCTCGCCACCATTACTCATCCTCAGCACCATTCCTCGCCACCACTCCTCCTCATCCTCAGCACCTTTCCTCTCCACCACTCCTCCTCATCCTCAGCACCTTTCCTCTCCACCACTCCTCCCCATCCTCAGCACCCTTCCTCTCCACTAATCCTCCCCATCCTTAGCACCTTTCCTCGTCACCACTCCTCCTCATACTCAGCACCTTTCCTCTCCACCACTCCTCCTCATCCTCAGCACCTTCCCTCTCCTCCACTCCTCATCCTCAACAACTTTACTCTCCACCACGCCTCCTCATTCTCAGCACCTTTCCTCACCACCACTCCTCCTCATCCTCAGCACCTTTCCTCTCCACCACTCCTCCTCATCCTCAGCACCTTTCCTCTCCACCACTCCTCCCCATCCTCAGCACCTTTCCTCTCCACCAATCCTCCCCATCCTCAGCACCTTTCCTCGTCACCACTCCTCCTCATCCTCAGCACCTTTCCTCTCCACCACTCCTCCCCATCCTCAGCACCTTTCCTCTCCACCAATCCTCCCCATCCTCAGCACCTTTCCTCTCCACCACTCCTCCTCATCCTCAGCACCTTCCCTCTCCTCCACTCCTCATCCTCAACAACTTTACTCGCCACCACGCCTCCTCATCCTCAGCACCTTTCCTTTCCAACAGTTATCCTCATCCTCAGCACCTTTCCTTGCCACCAGACCTTCACAACACATTTCCTCGCCACCACTCCTCCTCATGCCCAGCACCTTTCTTCGCCACGACTCCTCCTCATCCTCAGCACCTTTCCTCTCCACCACTCCTCCCCATCCTCAGCACCTTTCCTCGCCACCACTCCTCATCACCTTTCCTCGCCACCACTCCTCCTCATCCTCAGCACCTTTCCTCTCCACCACTCCTCCTCATCCTCAGCACCTTTCCTCTCCACCACTCCTCCGCATCCTCAGCACCATTCCTCTCCACCAATCATCCCCATCCTCAGCACCTTTCCTCTCCACCACTCCTCCCCATCCTCAGCACCTTTCCTCTCCACCACTCCTCCGCACCCTCAGCACCATTCCTCTCCACCAATCATCCCCATCCTCATCACCTTTCCTCGTCACCACTCCTCCTCATACTCAGCACCTTTCCTCTCCACCACTCCTCCTCATCCTCAGCACCTTCCCTCTCCACCACTCCTCTTCCTCAACAACTTTACTCTCGACCACGCCTCCTCATTCTCAGCACCTTTCCTCTCCACCACTCCTCCTCATCCTCAGCAACATACCTCATTACCACTGCTCCCGTTCCTCAGCAACTTTCTTTGACACCACACCTCCTCATCCTCAGTGCCTTTCCTTTTCCACCTCTACTCCTCATCACCTTTCCTCGCCACCACTTCTCCTCATCCTCAGCACCTTTCCTTGCCACCAGACCTTCACATCACCTTTCCTCGCCACCACTCCTCCTCATCCTCAGCACCTTTGCTCTCCACCACGCCTCCTCATCCTCAGCACCTTTTCTCTCCACCAATCCTCATCCTCAGCACCTTTCCTCTCCACCACTCCTCCTCATCCTCAGCACCTTTCCTCGCCACCACTCCTCATCCTCAGCACCTTTCCTCGCCACCACTCCTCTTCATACTCAGCACCTTTCCTCACCACCACTCCTCCTCATCCTCAGCACCTTTCCTTGCCACCACTCCTCCTCATCCTCAGCAACTTTCCTCTCCACCACTCCTCCTCATCCTCAGCACCTTTACTCACCACCACTCCTCATCCTCAGCACCTTTCCTCGCCACCAGTCCACTTCATCCTTAGCACCTTTCCTCTCCATCACTCCTCATCCACAGCACCTTTCCTCGCCACCACTCCTCCTCATCCTCAGCACCTTTCCTCTCCACCACTCCTCCCCATCCTCAGCTCCTTTCCTCTCCACCACTCCTCCTCATCCTCAGCACCTTTCCTCGCCACCATTACACATCCTCAGCACCTTTCCTCGCTACCACTCCTCCTCATCCTCAGCACCTTTCCTCTCCACCACTCCTCCTCATCCTCAGCACCTTCCCTCTCCACCACTCCTCATCCTCAACAACTTTACTCTCCACCACGCCTCCTCATTCTCAGCACCTTTCCTCTCCACCACTCCTCCTCATCCTCAGCACCTTACCTCGCTACCACTGCTCCTGTTCCTCAGCAACTTTCTTTGCCACCACTCCTCCTCATCCTCAGTGCCTTTCCTTGCCATCTCTACTCCTCATCACCTTTCCTCGCCACCACTTCTCCTCATCCTCAGCACCTTTCCTTACCACCAGACCTTCACATCACCTTTCCTCGCCACCACTCCTCCTCATCCTCAGCACCTTACTTCGCCACCACTCCTCCTCATCCTCAGCACCTTTCCTCTCCATCATTCCTCCCCATCCTCAACACCTTTCCTCTCCACCACTCCTCCCCATCCTCAGCACCTTTCCTCTCCACCAATCCTCCCCATCCTCAGCACCTTTCCTCGTCACCACTCCTCCTCATACTCAGCACCTTTCCTCTCCACCACTCCTCCTCATCCTCAGCACCTTCCCTCTCCTCCACTCCTCATCCTCAACAACTTTACTCTCCACCACGCCTCCTCATCCTCAGCACCTTTCCTCTCCAACAGTTCTCCTCATCCTCAGCACCTTTCCTTGCCACCAGACCTTCACAACACATTTCCTCGCCACCACTCCTCCTCATCCTCAGCACCTTTCTTCGCCACGACTCCTCCTCATCCTCAGCACCTTTCCTCTCCACCACTCCGCCCCATCCTCAGCACCTTTCCTCGCCACCACTCCTCATCCTCAGCACCTTTCCTCGCCACCACTCCTCCTCATCCTCAGCACCTTTCCTCTCCACCACTCCTCCTCATCCTCAGCACCTTTCCTCGCCACCATTACTCATCCTCAGCACCTTTCCTCGCCACCACTCCTCCTCATCCTCAGCACCTTTCCTCTCCACCACTCCTCCTCATCCTCAGCACCTTTCCTCTCCACCACTCCTCCCCATCCTCAGCACCTTTCCTCTCCACCAATCCTCCCCATCCTCAGCACCTTTCCTCGTCACCACTCCTCCTCATACTCAGCACCTTTCCTCTCCACCACTCCTCCTCATCCTCAGCACCTTCCCTCTCCTCCACTCCTCATCCTCAACAACTTTACTCTCCAGCACGCCTCCTCATCCTCAGCACCTTTCCTCTCCAACAGTTCTCCTCATCACCTTTCCTTGCCACCAGACCTTCACAACACATTTCCTCGACACCACTCCTCCTCATCCTCAGCACCTTTCTTCGCCACGACTCCTCCTCATCCTCAGCACCTTTCCTCTCCACCACTCCTCCCCATCCTCAGCACCTTTCCTCGCCACCACTCCTCATCCTCAGCACCATTCCTCGCCACCACTCCTCCTCATCCTCAGCACCTTTCCTCTCCACCACTCCTCCTCATCCTCAGCACCTTTCCTCTCCACCACTCCTCCGCATCCTCAGCACCATTCCTCTCCACCAATCATCCCCATCCTCATCACCTTTCCTCGTCACCACTCCTCCTCATCCTCAGCACCTTACTTCGCCACCACTCCTCCTCATCCTCAGCACCTTTCCTCTCCATCATTCCTCCCCATCCTCAACACCTTTCCTCTCCACCACTCCTCCCCATCCTCAGCACCTTTCCTCTCCACCAATCCTCCCCATCCTCAGCACCTTTCCTCGTCACCACTCCTCCTCATACTCAGCACCTTAACTCTCCACCACCTCTCTTCATCCTCAGCACCTTTCCTCACCACCACTCCTCCTCATCCTCAGCAACTTTCCTCGCCACCACTCCTCCTCATCCTCAGCAACTTTCTTCTCCACCACTCCTCCCCATCCTCAGCACCTTTCCTCTCCACAACTATACCTCATCCTCAGCACCTTTCCTCTCGACCACTTATCCCCATCCTCATTGCCTTTTCCTCGCCACCACTCCTCCTCATCCTCAGCACCTTTCCTCTCCACCACTCATCCTCAACCTCAGCACCTTTACTCGCCACCACTCCTCATCCACAGCACCTTTCCTCGCCACCACTCCTCCTCATCCTCAGCACCTTTCCTCTCCCCCACTCTTCCCCATCCTCAGCACCTTTCCTCTCCCACACTCCTCCTCATCCTCAGCACCTTTACTCGCCACCACTCCTCATCCTCAGCACCTTTCCTCGTCACCAATCCACTTCTTCCTTAGCACCTTTCCTCTCCACCACTCCTCATCCACAGCACCTTTCCTCGCCACCACTCCTCCTCATCCTCAGCACCTTTCCTCTCCACCACTCCTCCCCATCCTCAGCACCTTTCCTCTCCAACACTCCTCATCCACAGCACCTTTCCTCGCCACCACTCCTCTTCATACTCAGCACCTTTCCTCTCCACCACTCCTCCCCATCCTCAGCACCTTTCCTCTCCCCCACTCCTCCTCATCCTCAGCACCTTTACTCGCCACCACTCCTCATCCTCAGCACCTTTCCTCGCCACCAGTCCACTTCATCCTTAGCACCTTTTCTCTCCACCACTCCTCATCCACAGCACCTTTCCTAGCCACCACTCCTCTTCCTCAACAACTTTACTCTCGACCACGCCTCCTCATTCTCAGCACCTTTCCTCTCCACCACTCCTCCTCATCCTCAGCACCATACCTCATTACCACTGCTCCCGTTCCTCAGCAACTTTCTTTGACACCACACCTCCTCATCCTCAGTGCCTTTCCTTTTCCACCTCTACTCCTCATCACCTTTCCTCGCCACCACTTCTCCTCATCCTCAGCACCTTTCCTTGCCACCAGACCTTCACATCACCTTTCCTCACCACCACTCCTCCTCATCCTCAGCAACTTTGCTCTCCACCTCGCCTCCTCATCCTCAGCACCTTTTCTCTCCACCAATCCTCATCCTCAGCACCTTTCCTCTCCACCACTCCTCCTCATCCTCAGCACCTTTCCTCGCCACCACTCCTCATCCTCAGCACCTTTCCTCGCCACCACTCCTCTTCATCCTCAGCACCTTTCCTCACCACCACTCCTCCTCATCCTCAGCACCTTTCCTTGCCACCACTCCTCCTCATCCTCAGCAACTTTCCTCTCCACCACTCCTCCTCATCCTCAGCACCTTTACTCACCACCACTCCTCATCCTCAGCACCTTTCCTCGCCACCAGTCCACTTCATCCTTAGCACCTTTCCTCTCCATCACTCCTCATCCACAGCACCTTTCCTCGCCACCACTCCTCCTCATCCTCAGCACCTTTCCTCTCCACCACTCATCCCCATCCTCAGCTCCTTTCCTCTCCACCACTCCTCCTCATCCTCAGCACCTTTCCTCGCCACCATTACACATCCTCAGCACCTTTCCTCGCTACCACTCCTCCTCATCCTCAGCACCTTTCCTCTCCACCACTCCTCCTCATCCTCAGCACCTTCCCTCTCCACCACTCCTCATCCTCAACAACTTTACTCTCCACCACGCCTCCTCATTCTCAGCACCTTTCCTCTCCACCACTCCTCCTCATCCTCAGCACCTTACCTCGCTACCACTGCTCCTGTTCCTCAGCAACTTTCTTTGCCACCACTCCTCCTCATCCTCAGTGCCTTTCCTTGCCACCTCTACTCCTCATCACCTTTCCTCGCCACCACTTCTCCTCATCCTCAGCACCTTTCCTTGCCACCAGACCTTCACATCACCTTTCCTCGCCACCACTCCTCCTCATCCTCAGCACCTTACTTCGCCACCACTCCTCCTCATCCTCAGCACCTTTCCTCTCCATCAATCCTCCCCATCCTCAACACCTTTCCTCTCCACCACTCCTCCCCATCCTCAGCACCTTTCCTCTCCACCAATCCTCCCCATCCTCAGCACCTTTCCTCGTCACCACTCCTCCTCATACTCAGCACCTTTCCTCTCCACCACCTCTCTTCATCCTCAGCACCTTTCCTCACCACCACTCCTCCTCATCCTCAGCAACTTTCCTCGCCACCACTCCTCCTCATCCTCAGCAACTTTCTTCTCCACCACTCCTCCCCATCCTCAGCACCTTTCCTCTCCACAACTATACCTCATCCTCAGCACCTTTCCTCTCGACCACTTATCCCCATCCTCATTGCCTTTTCCTCGCCACCACTCCTCCTCATCCTCAGCACCTTTCCTCTCCACCACTCATCCTCAACCTCAGCACCTTTACTCGCCACCACTCCTCATCCACAGCACCTTTCCTCGCCACCACTCCTCCTCATCCTCAGCACCTTTCCTCTCCACCACTCTTCCCCATCCTCAGCACCTTTCCTCTCCCACACTCCTCCTCATCCTCAGCACCTTTACTCGCCACCACTCCTCATCCTCAGCACCTTTCCTCGTCACCAGTCCACTTCTTCCTTAGCACCTTCCCTCTCCACCACTCCTCTTCCTCAACAACTTTACTCTCGACCACGCCTCCTCATTCTCAGCACCTTTCCTCTCCACCACTCCTCCTCATCCTCAGCACCATACCTCATTACCACTGCTCCCGTTCCTCAGCAACTTTCTTTGACACCACACCTCCTCATCCTCAGTGCCTTTCCTTTTCCACCTCTACTCCTCATCACCTTTCCTCGCCACCACTTCTCCTCATCCTCAGCACCTTTCCTTGCCACCAGACCTTCACATCACCTTTCCTCACCACCACTCCTCCTCATCCTCAGCACCTTTGCTCTCCACCTCGCCTCCTCATCCTCAGCACCTTTTCTCTCCACCAATCCTCATCCTCAGCACCTTTCCTCTCCACCACTCCTCCTCATCCTCAGCACCTTTCCTCGCCACCACTCCTCATCCTCAGCACCTTTCCTCGCCACCACTCCTCTTCATCCTCAGCACCTTTCCTCACCACCACTCCTCCTCATCCTCAGCACCTTTCCTTGCCACCACTCCTCCTCATCCTCAGCAACTTTCCTCTCCACCACTCCTCCTCATCCTCAGCACCTTTACTCACCACCACTCCTCATCCTCAGCACCTTTCCTCGCCACCAGTCCACTTCATCCTTAGCACCTTTCCTCTCCATCACTCCTCATCCACAGCACCTTTCCTCGCCACCACTCCTCCTCATCCTCAGCACCTTTCCTCTCCACCACTCCTCCCCATCCTCAGCACCTTTCCTCTCCACCCCTCCTCCTCATCCTCAGCACCTTTCCTCGCCACCATTACTCATCCTCAGCACCTTTCCTCGCCACCACTCCTCCTCATCCTCAGCACCTTTCCTCTCCACCACTCCTCCTCATCCTCAGCACCTTTCCTCTCCACCACTCCTCCCCATCCTCAGCACCCTTCCTCTCCACTAATCCTCCCCATCCTTAGCACCTTTCCTCGTCACCACTCCTCCTCATACTCAGCACCTTTCCTCTCCACCACTCCTCCTCATCCTCTGCACCTTCGCTCTCCTCCACTCCTCATCCTCAACAACTTTACTCTCCACCACGCCTCCTCATTCTCAGCACCTTTCCTCACCACCACTCCTCCTCATCCTCAGCACCTTTCCTCTCCACCACTCCTCCTCATCCTCAGCACCTTTCCTCTCCACCACTCCTCCCCATCCTCAGCACCTTTCCTCTCCACCAATCCTCCCCATCCTCAGCACCTTTCCTTGTCACCACTCCTCCTCATACTCAGCACCTTTCCTCTCCACCACTCCTCCTCATCCTCAGCACCTTCCCTCTCCTCCACTCCTCATCCTCAACAACTTTACTCGCCACCACGCCTCCTCATCCTCAGCACCTTTCCTTTCCAACAGTTATCCTCATCCTCAGCACCTTTCCTTGCCACCAGACCTTCACAACACATTTCCTCGCCAACACTCCTCCTCATCCCCAGCACCTTTCTTCGCCACGACTCCTCCTCATCCTCAGCACCTTTCCTCTCCACCACTCCTCCCCATCCTCAGCACCTTTCCTCGCCACCACTCCTCATCCTCAGCACCTTTCCTCGCCACCACTCCTCCTCATCCTCAGCACCTTTCCTCTCCACCACTCCTCCTCATCCTCAGCACCTTTCCTCTCCACCACTCCTCCGCATCCTCAGCACCATTCCTCTCCACCAATCATCCCCATCCTCAGCACCTTTCCTCTCCACCACTCCTCCCCATCCTCAGCACCTTTCCTCTCCACCACTCCTCCGCATCCTCAGCACCATTCCTCTCCACCAATCATCCGCATCCTCATCACCTTTCCTCGTCACCACTCCTCCTCATACTCAGCACCTTTCCTCTCCACCACTCCTCCTCATCCTCAGCACCTTCCCTCTCCACCACTCCTCTTCCTCAACTTTACTCTCGACCACGCCTCCTCATTCTCAGCACCTTTCCTCTCCACCACTCCTCCTCATCCTCAGCAACATACCTCATTACCACTGCTCCCGTTCCTCAGCAACTTTCTTTGACACCACACCTCCTCATCCTCAGTGCCTTTCCTTTTCCACCTCTACTCCTCATCACCTTTCCTCGCCACCACGTCTCCTCATCCTCAGCACCTTTCCTTGCCACCAGACCTTCACATCACCTTTCCTCGCCACCACTCCTCCTCATCCTCAGCACCTTTGCTCTCCACCACGCCTCCTCATCCTCAGCACCTTTTCTCTCCACCAATCCTCATCCTCAGCACCTTTCCTCTCCACCACTCCTCCTCATCCTCAGCACCTTTCCTCGCCACCACTCCTCATCCTCAGCACCTTTCCTCGCCACCACTCCTCTTCATACTCAGCACCTTTCCTCACCACCACTCCTCCTCATCCTCAGCACCTTTCCTTGCCACCACTCCTCCTCATCCTCAGCAACTTTCCTCTCCACCACTCCTCCTCATCCTCAGCACCTTTACTCACCACCACTCCTCATCCTCAGCACCTTTCCTCGCCACCAGTCCACTTCATCCTTAGCACCTTTCCTCTCCATCACTCCTCATCCACAGCACCTTTCCTCGCCACCACTCCTCCTCATCCTCAGCACCTTTCCTCTCCACCACTCCTCCCCATCCTCAGCTCCTTTCCTCTCCACCACCACACCTCATCCTCAGCACCTTTCCTCGCCACCATTACACATCCTCAGCACCTTTCCTTGCTACCACTCCTCCTCATCCTCAGCACCTTTCCTCTCCACCACTCCTCATCCTCAACAACTTTACTCTCCACCATGCCTCCTCATTCTCAGCACCTTTCCTCTCCACCACTCCTCCTCATCCTCAGCACCTTACCTCGCTACCACTGCTCCTGTTCCTCAGCAACTTTCTTTGCCACCACTCCTCCTCATCCTCAGTGCCTTTCCTTGCCACCTCTACTCCTCATCACCTTTCCTCGCCACCACTTCTCCTCATCCTCAGCACCTTTCCTTGCCACCAGACCTTCACATCACCTTTCCTCGCCACCACTCCTCCTCATCCTCAGCACCTTACTTCGCCACCACTCCTCCTCATCCTCAGCACCTTTCCTCTCCATCATTCCTCCCCATCCTCAACACCTTTCCTCTCCACCACTCCTCCCCATCCTCAGCACCTTTCCTCTCCACCAATCCTCCCCATCCTCAGCACCTTTCCTCGTCACCACTCCTCCTCATACTCAGCACCTTTCCTCTCCACCACTCCTCCTCATCCTCAGCACCTTCCTCTCCTCCACTCCTCATCCTCAACAACTTTACTCTCCACCACGCCTCCTCATCCTCAGCACCTTTCCTCTCCAACAGTTCTCCTCATCCTCAGCACCTTTCCTTGCCACCAGACCTTCACAACACATTTCCTCGCCACCACTCCTCCTCATCCTCAGCACCTTTCTTCGCCACGACTCCTCCTCATCCTCAGCACCTTTCCTCTCCACCACTCCTCCCCATCCTCAGCACCTTTCCTCGCCACCACTCCTCATCCTCAGCACCTTTCCTCGCCACCACTCCTCCTCATCCTCAGCACCTTTCCTCTCCACCACTCCTCCTCATCCTCAGCACCTTTCCTCGCCACCATTACTCATCCTCAGCACCTTTCCTCGCCACCACTCCTCCTCATCCTCAGCACCTTTCCTCTCCACCACTCCTCCTCATCCTCAGCACCTTTCCTCTCCACCACTCCTCCCCATCCTCAGCACCTTTCCTCTCCACCAATCCTCCCCATCCTCAGCACCTTTCCTCGTCACCACTCCTCCTCATACTCAGCACCTTTCCTCTCCACCACTCCTCCTCATCCTCAGCACCTTCCCTCTCCTCCACTCCTCATCCTCAACAACTTTACTCTCCACCACACCTCCTCATCCACAGCACCTTTCCTCTCCAACAGTTCTCCTCATCCTCAGCACCTTTCCTTGCCACCAGACCTTCACAACACATTTCCTCGCCACCACTCCTCCTCATCCTCAGCACCTTTCTTCGCCACGACTCCTCCTCATCCTCAGCACCTTTCCTCTCCACCACTCCTCCTCATCCTCAGCACCTTTCCTCTCCACCACTCCTCCTCATCCTCAGCACCTTTCCTCTCCACCACTCCTCCCCATCCTCAGCACCTTTCCTCTCCACCAATCCTCCCCATCCTCAGCACCTTTCCTCGTCACCACTCCTCCTCATACTCAGCACCTTTCCTCTCCACCACTCCTCCTCATCCTCAGCACCTTCCCTCTCCTCCACTCCTCAACCTCAACAACTTTACTCTCCACCACGCCTCCTCATCCTCAGCACCTTTCCTCTCCAACAGTTCTCCTCATCCTCAGCACCTTTCCTTGCCACCAGACCTTCACAACACATTTCCTCGCCACCACTCCTCCTCATCCTCAGCACCTTTCTTCGCCACGACTCCTCCTCATCCTCAGCACCTTTCCTCTCCACCACTCCTCCCCATCCTCAGCACCTTTCCTCGCCACCACTCCTCATCCTCAGCACCTTTCCTCGCCACCACTCCTCCTCATCCTCAGCACCTTTCCTCTCCACCACTCCTCCTCATCCTCAGCACCTTTCCTCTCCACCACTCCTCCGCATCCTCAGCACCATTCCTCTCCACCAATCATCCCCATCCTCATCACCTTTCCTCATCACCACTCCTCCTCATACTCAGCACCTTTCCTCTCCACCACTCCTCCTCATCCTCAGCACCTTCCCTCGTCACCACTCCTCTCCATCCTCAGCACCTTTCCTCTCCACCACTCCTCATCCACAGCACCTTTCCTCGCCACCACTCCTCCTCATCCTCAGCACCTTTCCTCTCCACCACTCCTCCCCATCCTCAGCACCTTTCCTCTCCACCACTCCTCCCCATCCTCAGCACCTTTCCTCTCCACCACTCCTCATCCACAGCACCTTTCCTCGCCACCACTCCTCCTCATCCTCAGCAAATTTCCTCTCCACCACTCCTCCCCATCCTCAGCAATTTCCTCTCCACCACTCCTCCTCATCCTCAGCACCTTTCCTCGCCACCATTACTCATCCTCAGCACCTTTCCTCGCCACCACTCCTCCTCATCCTCAGCACCTTTCCTCTCCACCACTCCTCCTCATCCTCAGCACCTTTCCTCTCCACCACTCCTCCCCATCCTCAGCACCTTTCCTCTCCACCAATCCTCCCCATCCTCAGAACCTTTCCTCGTCACCACTCCTCCTCATACTCAGCACCTTTCCTCTCCACCACTCCTCCTCATCCTCAGCACCTTTCCTCTCCACCACTCCTCCGCATCCTCAGCACCATTCCTCTCCACCAATCATCCCCATCCTCAGCACCTTTCCTCTCCACCACTCCTCCCCATCCTCAGCACCTTTCCTCTCCACCACTCCTCCGCATCCTCAGCACCATTCCTCTCCACCAATCATCCGCATCCTCATCACCTTTCCTCGTCACCACTCCTCCTCATACTCAGCACCTTTCCTCTCCACCACTCCTCCTCATCCTCAGCACCTTCCCTCTCCACCACTCCTCTTCCTCAACTTTACTCTCGACCACGCCTCCTCATTCTCAGCACCTTTCCTCTCCACCACTCCTCCTCATCCTCAGCAACATACCTCATTACCACTGCTCCCGTTCCTCAGCAACTTTCTTTGACACCACACCTCCTCATCCTCAGTGCCTTTCCTTTTCCACCTCTACTCCTCATCACCTTTCCTCGCCACCACGTCTCCTCATCCTCAGCACCTTTCCTTGCCACCAGACCTTCACATCACCTTTCCTCGCCACCACTCCTCCTCATCCTCAGCACCTTTGCTCTCCACCACGCCTCCTCATCCTCAGCACCTTTTCTCTCCACCAATCCTCATCCTCAGCACCTTTCCTCTCCACCACTCCTCCTCATCCTCAGCACCTTTCCTCGCCACCACTCCTCATCCTCAGCACCTTTCCTCGCCACCACTCCTCTTCATACTCAGCACCTTTCCTCACCACCACTCCTCCTCATCCTCAGCACCTTTCCTTGCCACCACTCCTCCTCATCCTCAGCAACTTTCCTCTCCACCACTCCTCCTCATCCTCAGCACCTTTACTCACCACCACTCCTCATCCTCAGCACCTTTCCTCGCCACCAGTCCACTTCATCCTTAGCACCTTTCCTCTCCATCACTCCTCATCCACAGCACCTTTCCTCGCCACCACTCCTCCTCATCCTCAGCACCTTTCCTCTCCACCACTCCTCCCCATCCTCAGCTCCTTTCCTCTCCACCACCACACCTCATCCTCAGCACCTTTCCTCGCCACCATTACACATCCTCAGCACCTTTCCTTGCTACCACTCCTCCTCATCCTCAGCACCTTTCCTCTCCACCACTCCTCATCCTCAACAACTTTACTCTCCACCATGCCTCCTCATTCTCAGCACCTTTCCTCTCCACCACTCCTCCTCATCCTCAGCACCTTACCTCGCTACCACTGCTCCTGTTCCTCAGCAACTTTCTTTGCCACCACTCCTCCTCATCCTCAGTGCCTTTCCTTGCCACCTCTACTCCTCATCACCTTTCCTCGCCACCACTTCTCCTCATCCTCAGCACCTTTCCTTGCCACCAGACCTTCACATCACCTTTCCTCGCCACCACTCCTCCTCATCCTCAGCACCTTACTTCGCCACCACTCCTCCTCATCCTCAGCACCTTTCCTCTCCATCATTCCTCCCCATCCTCAACACCTTTCCTCTCCACCACTCCTCCCCATCCTCAGCACCTTTCCTCTCCACCAATCCTCCCCATCCTCAGCACCTTTCCTCGTCACCACTCCTCCTCATACTCAGCACCTTTCCTCTCCACCACTCCTCCTCATCCTCAGCACCTTCCTCTCCTCCACTCCTCATCCTCAACAACTTTACTCTCCACCACGCCTCCTCATCCTCAGCACCTTTCCTCTCCAACAGTTCTCCTCATCCTCAGCACCTTTCCTTGCCACCAGACCTTCACAACACATTTCCTCGCCACCACTCCTCCTCATCCTCAGCACCTTTCTTCGCCACGACTCCTCCTCATCCTCAGCACCTTTCCTCTCCACCACTCCTCCCCATCCTCAGCACCTTTCCTCGCCACCACTCCTCATCCTCAGCACCTTTCCTCGCCACCACTCCTCCTCATCCTCAGCACCTTTCCTCTCCACCACTCCTCCTCATCCTCAGCACCTTTCCTCGCCACCATTACTCATCCTCAGCACCTTTCCTCGCCACCACTCCTCCTCATCCTCAGCACCTTTCCTCTCCACCACTCCTCCTCATCCTCAGCACCTTTCCTCTCCACCACTCCTCCCCATCCTCAGCACCTTTCCTCTCCACCAATCCTCCCCATCCTCAGCACCTTTCCTCGTCACCACTCCTCCTCATACTCAGCACCTTTCCTCTCCACCACTCCTCCTCATCCTCAGCACCTTCCCTCTCCTCCACTCCTCATCCTCAACAACTTTACTCTCCACCACACCTCCTCATCCACAGCACCTTTCCTCTCCAACAGTTCTCCTCATCCTCAGCACCTTTCCTTGCCACCAGACCTTCACAACACATTTCCTCGCCACCACTCCTCCTCATCCTCAGCACCTTTCTTCGCCACGACTCCTCCTCATCCTCAGCACCTTTCCTCTCCACCACTCCTCCTCATCCTCAGCACCTTTCCTCTCCACCACTCCTCCTCATCCTCAGCACCTTTCCTCTCCACCACTCCTCCCCATCCTCAGCACCTTTCCTCTCCACCAATCCTCCCCATCCTCAGCACCTTTCCTCGTCACCACTCCTCCTCATACTCAGCACCTTTCCTCTCCACCACTCCTCCTCATCCTCAGCACCTTCCCTCTCCTCCACTCCTCAACCTCAACAACTTTACTCTCCACCACGCCTCCTCATCCTCAGCACCTTTCCTCTCCAACAGTTCTCCTCATCCTCAGCACCTTTCCTTGCCACCAGACCTTCACAACACATTTCCTCGCCACCACTCCTCCTCATCCTCAGCACCTTTCTTCGCCACGACTCCTCCTCATCCTCAGCACCTTTCCTCTCCACCACTCCTCCCCATCCTCAGCACCTTTCCTCGCCACCACTCCTCATCCTCAGCACCTTTCCTCGCCACCACTCCTCCTCATCCTCAGCACCTTTCCTCTCCACCACTCCTCCTCATCCTCAGCACCTTTCCTCTCCACCACTCCTCCGCATCCTCAGCACCATTCCTCTCCACCAATCATCCCCATCCTCATCACCTTTCCTCATCACCACTCCTCCTCATACTCAGCACCTTTCCTCTCCACCACTCCTCCTCATCCTCAGCACCTTCCCTCGTCACCACTCCTCTCCATCCTCAGCACCTTTCCTCTCCACCACTCCTCATCCACAGCACCTTTCCTCGCCACCACTCCTCCTCATCCTCAGCACCTTTCCTCTCCACCACTCCTCCCCATCCTCAGCACCTTTCCTCTCCACCACTCCTCCCCATCCTCAGCACCTTTCCTCTCCACCACTCCTCATCCACAGCACCTTTCCTCGCCACCACTCCTCCTCATCCTCAGCAAATTTCCTCTCCACCACTCCTCCCCATCCTCAGCAATTTCCTCTCCACCACTCCTCCTCATCCTCAGCACCTTTCCTCGCCACCATTACTCATCCTCAGCACCTTTCCTCGCCACCACTCCTCCTCATCCTCAGCACCTTTCCTCTCCACCACTCCTCCTCATCCTCAGCACCTTTCCTCTCCACCACTCCTCCCCATCCTCAGCACCTTTCCTCTCCACCAATCCTCCCCATCCTCAGAACCTTTCCTCGTCACCACTCCTCCTCATACTCAGCACCTTTCCTCTCCACCACTCCTCCTCCTCAGCACCTTTCCTCTCCACCACTCCTCATCCTCAACAACTTTACTCTCCACCACGCCTCCTCATCCTCAGTGCCTTTCCTTGCCACCACTCCTCCTCATCCTCAGCACCTTACCTCGCTACCACTGCTCCTGTTCCTCGGCAACTTTCTTTGCCACCACTCCTCCTCATCCTCAGTGCCTTTCCTTGCCCCCTCTCCTTCTCATCACCTTTCCTCGCCACCACTTCTCCTCATCCTCAGCACCTTTCCTTGCCACCACACCTTCACATCACCTTTCCTCGCCACCACTCCTCCTCATCCTCAGCACCTTTCTTCGCCACCACTCCTCCTCATCCTCAGCACCTTTCCTCTCCACCACTCCTCCCCATCCTAAGCACCTTTCCTCTCCACCACTCCTCCTCATCCTCAGCACCTTTCCTCTACACCACTCTGCCTCATCCTCAGCACCTTTTCTCTCCACACTCCTCCTCATCCTCAGCACCTTTGCTCTCCACCATGCCTCCTCATCCTCAGTACCTTTCCTCTCCACCACTCCTCCTCATACTCAGCACCTACCCTCGCTACCACAGTTCCTGTTCCTCAGCAACTTTCCTCGCCACCACTCCTTCTCACCCTCAGCACCTATCCTCTCCACCAATTCTCCTCATCCTCAGAACCTTTCCTCTCCACCACATCTCCTCATCCTCAGAACCTTTCCTCTCCATCTCATCTTCAGAACCTTTCCTCTCCACCACTCCACCTCATCCTCAGCACCTTTCCTCTTAACCACTCTGCCTCATCCTCAGCACCTTTTCTCTCCACCAATCCTCCTCATCCTCAGCACCTTTGCTCTCCACCAAGCCTCCTTAACTTCAGCGCCTTTTCCTCGCCACCACTCCTCCTCATCCTCAGCACCTTTCCTCACCACCACTCCTTCACATCCTCAGCACCTTTCCTCTCCACCACTCCTCTTCATCCTCAGCACCTTTCCTCACCACCACTCCTCCTCATCCTCAGCACCTTTCCTCGCCACCACTCCTCCTCATCCTCAGCAACTTTCCTCTCCACCACTCCTCCCCATCCTCAGCACCTTTCCTCACCTCCACTCCTCGTCATCCTCAGCACCTTTCCTCTCCGCCACTCCTCCTCATCCTCAGCACCTTTCCTCTCCACCACTCCTCCTCATCCTCAGCACCTTTCCTCGCCACCACTCCTCCCCATCCTCAGCACCTATCCTCTCCACCAATTCTCCTCATCCTCAGAACCTTTCCTCTCCACCACATCTCCTCATCCTCAGAACCTTTCCTCTCCATCTCATCCTCAGCACCTTTCCTCTCCACCACTATACCTCATCCTCAGCACCTTTCCTCTTAACCACTCTGCCTCATCCTCAGCATCTTTTCTCTCCACCAATCCTCCTCATTCTCAGCACCTTTGCTCACCACCACTCCTCCTCATCCTCAGCACCTTTCCTCTCCACCAATCCTCTCCAACCTCAGCACCTTTCCTCGTCACCACTCCTCCTCATACTCAGCACCTTTCCTCTCCACCACTCCTCCTCATCCTCAGCACCTTCCCTCTCCACCACTCCTCATCCTCAACAACTTTACTCTCCACCACGCCTCCTCATTCTCAGCAACTTTCTTTGCCACCACTCCTCCTCATCCTCAGTGCCTTTCCTTGCCACCTCTACTCCTCATCACCTTTCCTCGCCACCGCATCTCCTCATCCTCAGCAACTTTCTTTGCCACCAGACCTTCACATCACCTTTCCTCGCCACCACTCCTCCTCATTCTCAGCACTTTACTTCGCCACCACTCCTCCTCATCCTCAGCACCTTTCCTCTCCACCACTCCTCCCCATCCTCAACACCTTTCCTCTCCACCACTCCTCCGCATTATCAGCACCTTTCCCCTCCACCACTCTGCCTCATCCTCAGCACCTTTGCTCTCCACCATGCCTCCTCATCCTCAGTACCTTTCCTCTCCACCACTCCTCCTCATACTCAGCACCTTACCTCGCTACCACTGCTCCTGTTCCTCAGCAACTTTCCTCGCCACCACTCCTCCTCACCCTCAGCACCTATCCTCTCCACCAATTCTCCTCATCCTCAGAACCTTTCCTCTCCACCACATCTCCTCATCCTCAGAACCTTTCCTCTCCATCTCATCCTCAGCACCTTTCCTCTCCACCGCTCCACCTCATCCTCAGCACCTTTCCTCTTAACCACTCTGCCTCATCCTCAGCACCTTTTCTCTCCACCAATCCTCCTCATCCTCAGCACCTTTGC